>NC_045596.1:182831207-183133707 GCF_009762305.2 Zalophus californianus
ATGCTGATTGACTGGGTCCTTTCTGAGATGACCATGCCACTTCTAAGTGGGAATAGATGCTTGTATTTATACCACCGACACTTCAGTCATTGATTGGCGTTTTTTTTTTTTAATCTGTCATCACTCATTGTAAATCTTGTTTTAGTTTCTTATATCAGTTCTATATCTCTTTTACTATTCTACCTTCACAAGGACCTTCCTTCCATTACAGAAAGGTGTTTTATAACATTCCCTACAGAGATATTAGCTTACTAGGCTGGATCTTATTTTTATTGCCTGCTTCCATTTCTAATCTGACTGTATTACTTGGTTTCATTTCTCAGCTCTGACTGTTAACAACACTGCACAGATGGATGTTGTCATTTGCCTGCAGAGGTTATTAAGATGCTATTTGTTTCTCCTCCCCAAAATCATTAATAAGGATGGGAAAAACCAGTTCAAAAGTTATCCCTGTATTATAGCATTAGAAACTCTCCCCACCCTCAAACAAATTTAATACGCCATTACTTAAACTTTCCTTTTGTTTTCCTTCATTCAGTCAGTTGAATCCCTTTCATTATGCTCGTGGCAAAAGAGATGGGGTCCAATTTTGTGATTTGAATTAGACAAGTCCCTGATCTTTCGTCATTGTTAAAGTCAAGACTTAGGACATTTTCTTTTATGAATTGGTATTAACTGCATCAGAAGAGCTTAATGAGATTCACCTGGCATGATTTGTAAGGTGATTATTTTTTAGAATTCACTGAAAAAGAGAGGTCCTGTGATTCGTTATGCTTTCAAGGAGTAGAAAACTGCAGCTGGGAAAGGATATTGAAAGGGGTCAAAGAGTGGTAAGGCATGGTTGAGCTTCTCTGCAACAGAGTGGGGAGGGATAATTTTGTGTACTGGTGTCAGCAGTCTGAACCAGAGGACATGCATAAAGAACAAACAGCGCCTGTGGTCACTCATTGAACAGCTGAGTATTTACCCCAGGTAGTGGGATGGCAATGATGCATAAAATAGACACATTTCTTACTCTGTAGACATGTTATACTGGAATTAGCTGACAAGTGGAAAGACAGTTTCAGTACAGGATGATCAGTGCTATTATTTGGGAGGTTCAAAGTGTGATAGGAACCCATTGGGGGACAATCTTATCTTCTTTAGATAATGAACACATCTTGTTTACAACAAGTAGCAGTTCCTATGGGACTGGAATGGAATAAAAAGTTGGGTAAATCAACATCGAATATTAATTTACTTGGGTTAGTTAGCATAGACTAATACTTTAGTTGTATTTGTTAGCATAAGAAATAATTTGAAAGGCAAAGGAGGAAGAAGCATGGGGAGTTTTTAGCATGGGTGTTGAAAACACATGGTACACTATATAATTCACAAAAAAATGTGATAAGAAGTACTGAATGGAGCACTGGGTGTTATACACAAATAATGAATCATGGAACACTACATCAAAAACTAATGATGTAATGTATGGTGATTAACATAACATAATAAAATAAAGAACATATATAAATGCAATGCAACATGAAGCTGTAGAAAGAATGCTATTGAATATTATTCACTGATTTCTCTTCACTGCACAACTGTAGGTACTTGGTAGAAATTTATCTAGTTGGTGAACAGAATTAAGGAGATACGGAAGGGTATCCATAGTGGAAATTGCAATTAAACAATGTATATCTCAGAGGGTAAACTTCATTTGGTTTATTTTTAATGACTGAGAGAGAGGAGACATCTGTCCCTGCGTTGCATCTCTTGTGAGGTCTAAGTCAGAGAATGTATGGTGGAACTGTCCAGCCCCTTCCCTTACTGGGAAGTGAGTATCTCTCTCTAATGAACTTTAAGAAGTGCCCTTTAGGTTGGTGCTCTTGGTAAATCCCAGGAATGAAGTGTGTTGTGCAATCCTGAATCACTTAAAGATGGCTTTGCCTCCCAAGGACACTGGCTAAGATAAGCCAGTAGTGCAGCTGTCCAGACCTGGCTATCCTGGCTTTGAACCTTGTAGGAATGCCCTTGGTGTGGAGACAGTGCAGTTCACTCTCTGGATAAGCTGTAACCTGTGACCATGGAGTGGTCTGTAATGTGTTAGCTTGAGGAGCTCCAATGTAGGCTCATTGTTTAACTTCAACACACAAACATTTTTGTTCATATTCTTAAGTTTTAGTTTATATACACGCTCAGTTCTGATCTGTTTTCCCCATGCTCTCTCTTTTAAAAACTACTGCTGTACCAGAATCTTCCTTGTTTCATGAAGGTGGAATTACTTGGATGGTCGCTGGTAACATTCTCTTTCCACCATCCTTCTTTCCTTCTACTCTTTTTGATTACCTGTATCCTTTACCCTGTATCAACTCTTGGCCTTGGCTTCAAATTTTTCTGATATTAGGAGTTCAAAATAAATAATTTTGACTTCTTTTACTTGTCAATATCTCCCTAAAAAGTAAGGATGAGGGTGGAAGAACACAGATTATAGAAGTAGAGAGAAGAAGACATGGCAGCAGGGCCCAAAACAAAGGAATATATGGATTATGGTTATCCACTTTGCTGGGGACTCTACCATGTGTCAGTCTTGGGACTTCATAGTTTATGCTATCTTAAAAATGTTCCTGCTCTCCATTCTGACAGTGATGTGCAGCCAAGTATGGTCTGCTGAAAATAAGACTTGATTAAAAAAAATTACAGTTGTAATCTAGATCCTTCTGAGAGGGAAGATTATGAAAAATGGTTTGAAAAATGGACACTTATTGTGAAAAATCCCATTTGGGTGATAACTGAACACATAAAAAGCAGGCAACACTTTGGTGTCTTCCATTTACCACAGTGTAGCTGACTGCTAAATGAAAAATAATAAATTATAAGGGATTTTTGTATTGGCGGAACTAACTATTCAGTTTCTAGACTGTGCCAGTGGGTACATAAACCTACTCAGGTGATAGAATTGTATCAAACAATAAATACACACACACACACACACACACACACAAAGTGAGTACATGTATAACTGGGAAAATTTGGATGAAATGACTGGATTATATACTGTCAATTTGCTGGTTGGGATATTGTGTTATGGTTTTGTAAAATGTTATTGGAATAAACAAAGACTATTATTTCTGACAACTGCATGTGATCTATAATTATCTCAGTAAAAATTTCAATTAAAAAAGACTTGAAATCTCTGGTATCAATATTATGTCATCATGACTTTTGCTTTTGAAAAAATAAATTAGAGAAAATTACTTTAAAAATTAGGTTATAAGAATATAGTTGCAAAGGAAAAATATCTCTGGAAATTTTAGCTGAATAATTTGGTTGTAAGGAGAATGATATCTTAATCTAAAGAGTTTCTTGGAAGAAAGTTTAGTTTAAAAGGTTCATTGTAATATAAGCCATTTGGAAATAATGCATAAAGATGTACTTTCAGTAAAATTTTAAAGGATAGGCATACTCATATGTGAAACTTTAAATCAAAACTGTGAAATAAGGCACTATAATAAAGTTACAAGATTATTTAGAGAGCAGACTCTGTATTCATTATGTTTTAAAATCTGTAAAAGATGAGTTCTTTCCCTACACATCCAGAATGTAGCCTAAATACATAAAATCAAGTAACAAGTCAAGTAGTAAAAACACTAAGCTTTGCATTCTCGGTCATGGTTTGCCATTTGCGTGTGTGTGTGTGTGTGTGTGTGTGTGTGTGTGTGTGTGTGGCCTTGGAGAGCCACATACTTATTCCAACTGTTTCTTAGCTCAAAGCATTCTCTGAATTTTCCTTTTGAAAATGCCTTTGGACTCTACGGCACATTGTTTTGGATATCATTAAGGGAGGGAAGTGTTTGTTTTTTGTGAAATAATCAAAACCTATCAAGTTAAGTCTGGTAAATAAAATGGTAGATGAGATTGAATCATATTCTGTTAGGTCAAAAACAAAGGGTTACTGTAAAGCGATACACTTACTTTTCTTGTGTGGTTCATTTATTGGTTCTGAAAAAAGCAAGAAGTGTTTAGAACTCAAAGTGGTAAGCATATATGGCACCCATTTACTTGGTTATGTTTGTCATAAAGTTAGTTGTGCATAATATGATCTGATACACTGGGTATCCACGAATTAACAAAACATATTTGTTGAATACCTCCTATATGCCAAATAATGAAGAGATTAAAAAAGACCATTATATGTATTTTCAACACAATGAGATAATTCCATTCCATATATTTTATTTACTCCCTATACTTAAATATTGATGGGCGGATCTGCTACTCTTGACCCACTGTATTGAGAAATTCGTGTGATTGCCTCCAGAATGGAGTGTCTTGCAGTTGTATGTGATACTGGATCTTTGTGGGCCAGAGCCATCAAGTGTGAGGAGACCTTAATGACACTGAGCAGAAGGCATCCAGTGAACTCCTTAGGATGAGATGATAAAGAATTTGGAAGAACTCTTGCTCTGGACATTCTGGGGAGATTTCCTTGCTCACAGGAAGAGTTGAGAAGTGCTTCTTGAGTCCTTTACCAGGAAAGCTATGCTCTCCTATTTTTCCTCTCAGGGTGCTCAAGCAAATGCTGTATTTCTTCGTAACTGTTTCAGTTCAATGCCAAGGTCAAGAAATCAGGGAATTGTTTTGGGTATTATGTGTTGTTCTTAAGAATGAACCTATAGCTCTGAGCAAATAAGAATTAAATCCTAGTTACATAGGGCCCAGTGAATTACCTTAAGGCTCTGCTCTGGGCCCACAAATTGTGGGTTGTGGTCAAGTTACTAAATATCCCTGTTGCTTCCCCAATCAGCCTTGTTTCTGAATGTTTCTGAATGTTGATATCTTTGATCAGGTTTGCAAAGTGATCTTAATCTGCTTCTGTGTTGAAGAATGACTTCTTTGCTATTTCAAATGAGTCATCTAAAAATTTAATTTAATGACCTATTGAGGTCTATGAACCACAAAAATAAACACTATATCTATATAACACATTGCATGTATAGAAAAAAATAACAAGTATTTGGGCTACATATATTAAAAGGACGGCTCACATATATATAGAGAGAATATATAATATAGACAGCTAGATGTGTTAAAAAAGAGAAGGGGATTAAAAAAAGAATTGGAGTAAATTGTAATTCTTCGTTTTCATATTTATCTCTAGGTTGTGTAAGATCCAGTTCCATGACAAAATTTCCCCTATTATTATTCTGCTGGGCCTTATAATTAGGAAAAAACTCAAAACTGATCCTCCCTTGCTATGTTTTGGTTGAATAACCTTATTCTTGGATTTAGTTAGCATGAATATAAGGCTTAGATTAAAATCAAGCTTATAAAGTAAAATATTCTTTCTTTCAAATTTGCCTCTGTAGCTTCCATTCCTCATCAGATGTCAAGATTAATTCACTTACAGTGCATACAAGGCTTATTCTTTACATGAGAAAGAAAGCATTGTTTTCTTACAAATGAGTAGAAACTGCTGAAAGATGGAGCTCCAGCATTGAGCTTTTATCTTGAGTTTGTGGGAGAGTGAAGGTGCTAAGAGATATTATCCATCCTTCTCTCAGATATTTTTAAAGATCCGTAGGCCTCCCATGTGCTGGAAGGTGAGAGAGGATTTAAAGTCTTTCTGAGAATGATTCCTCACATTACTGTGGTTTTCTATTACTAATATAATACTTATTTTCCCAACATCTGTGACACAGCACTTTTTTTCTTTTTTTTTCCCTTCCAAAGTAATGAACACAGGTAACTCCTCTTAAGAAACAGAAGAGTTAAGCATGAGTACCAGACTATTTACACTTCACCCCAAGTGGTTCAAATTATTCATCCTCTGATATACTTTTTGTTTTCCTAAGAAAAATGCAGCTAAAGAAATCTAGCTTTGGGGAAGGAATATAATTTTTCAGTTACTTTAGCTTTCATTATTGGTTATCATTTATGACCAGGAGCTCTGATTTTCCTTTCTGGGCCTACCTCTTGTAAAGGGTGCACGTGTCTCTTTGGATGATGAAGCAGAAGGAACGACTCCTTTTTGGCAGTAGAGGATTTCCAAAATGTGGAATGTAGGTCTCCATGAAAAAAGAGATCTTTGCTTCTTTTGTTTGCTTTTCTATCCTGATATCTAGAATAGTGCTTGTTAGATAGTAGAACCTCAGTAAATATTTGTAGAATAAAAAAAAAAAAAAGCTGTAGGATATGGGTTTATTGGAGCTTGATCTCCAGTGACCTCTACATGGGGAGAAAGGGTTATCAATGAGTTGCACGGATGCCTTTCTATTCCCTCGTTTGAAGAACAGCTTGCCTCACCTTTTGCCAGGCTCAGTACCTGAGGGAGCAGAACTCTGTGGCCTAGAGTGCCAAACTCTGCAATTCTTTAAGAAGCTGTAGTTGGGAATCCAGAAGGTCTTAGAGTGTTTGCAACAACCCTGCAGAGAAATGCCAGTCAGCAGAGTGCCACAGGGTTGGCTGGGCAGGGTGCTGGGCAGGGTGTGGAAGCCTTTCTCAGACTCATCACATGCATGCCTACATACTTTAATTTTTGAATGCCATAGACTTGGTTAATAACGTATCTAAAGCAACCAGTGATTATATTTTAGAGTTCTTATATCATTACAAAAAACTCAAACTATGTGAAGATATGTTAGAATGTGTAAAGAAAAGCGAAGAAGAGATTTTTGGTAAGACCAGCATGTGACTTGTATAACAGCTCTGAATTACAGTCTGGAGTGTGGAATGCTGACAGTTCCTTCTTTCTTCCTTGTGATTGCTAGGATTTTATTCCCCTCTGCAACAGGTCATTTTGGAACCAATTTTAAGATGAGAAAATACGTCAAAGAATTCTGCATGAATGGAGTATCTCTCCCTTGTTATCAGTGGGGGTTCCACTGCTTACAGAGTGGATGGAGATGATGCTCATGTCTTTGAACATAATAGCTTTTGACAGACTGAAATAATTCCTTTTCAGCCATACAGTTGTCTGTAAATCTTTGTAGTCAGTCATCCAAAGTGAAGACATTTAAGATATAGTTGATATGCTGTTTATCTTAAAGAAATATTTTAAAATTAATTCTTCAGGCCTGTGCAATATTTTATCTTTTCAGTTTAATAATATCCAAATGTGCTTTTTGGTTGCTTTTGTGAAGCAAAAAAAAAAAAAAAACCACATGTGTGTTTTTTCATAAATCAGTCAGTTAGCTTTGAAAATACAGTACACTTCAAGTACATAGCAAAGGCCTTCAAAACACAATTATTAGAGCAGCATGAGGAGATGAGTTTGCTTTAGTTTTAGGTTTTTAATAGACTTTGCTGTTATGTAGTGAAGACAGAAATATGCCATAGAAGTCTCTTTTCCTCTTGTATTATTTTGATCCTTTGTTTCTAGTGATGCTTAGAATGGAACATAGACTTCCAGACTGTTGGGTAAAATTATTAGAAAATATACTTCATATAAACATGCTCTTTTGACCTGTTAGGTAAATATCCTGGCACATGAACTCAACATTTCAAATTATGACTTTGTAAGGAATTTTCATGTACTTCCAGTGAGTTGTTATTATTCTTGTGTTCTTTGCCTGATTTATTATAAAATTATGCAAGACCTTGATGTATGTGGAACTAGAACATATAGCTTAAAAGTTCTTTCAAAACACACATCAAATCCATCACTTTGTCAGTTTTATCTCTAAATAATTCTTGGATTTCTTCATTTATTTGCGTTCCAACTCATCATCCAGACCGGATCACCATCATCTCTGTATTATCTGAACTACTGGAGTAGAATCCCCTCCCAATACCCCAAAATAGTTAATGACACAGGAAAACACTTTATGTAAAGAAGCAGAAGTTCAAATTGAATATTCAAATCAGTCGCAATGGAAACACACCAAATGTTAGCAAATAGAATTAGGAGTGCTACTTCTTTTTCTCTTTCATACTTTTTAATATTTTCCAAATGTCCTACAATAACCATGAATTACTTTTAAAAGATTTTAGTAAGGTGCATTCTCATTTTAAAAATTTCAGGTAATACAGAAAGGTTAAGAAGAGAACAAATTTCACCTAAAATCCGACTACTTCCAAATAATAATCATAAGGTGAACATCATGCCAAATCACTCTCTGTCTCTCTCTCTCTGTCCATATACATACTCACAGACACACACACACACATACATATAACACACACACAGAGGACAAAGGACAGCTAGCCAACTATTTAGACAAAAGATAAAATTTTATAAATTCAGCAATAAACTCTAAATGGTTTTTTATGAAGTATTAAATTTTATATTACTTTAATAATTTGTTCCCCCCCCAAATTAAACCTTGTTAAAAATGCAAGGTGTCAACTATGAAACAGAAATATCACATGAATGTAGCTTTTTACATTATGGAATTAGAATACCTGCTGTGGGGCCCCTGGATGGCTCAGTTGGTTAAGCCACTGCCTTCGGCTCAGTCATGATCCCAGGGTCCCAGGGTCAAGCCCCGCATTGGGCTCCCTGCTCAGCAGGGGGTCTGCTTCTCCCTCTGCCCTCCCCATGCTTTCTCTCTCTTTTTCTCTCTCTCTATCAAATAAATAAATAAAATCTTTAAAAAAGAGAATACCAGCTGCATCAAGCTATATTCTGTTTCTTTCCCCTCCTGCTTTGTTCCTACTGCCCCATCATGTGTGTGACTTTTAGAAGAAACATAGCTAACATACTAGTCCATTAAAGACAATATGGCTTATTGGGGAGGAGGAGATGTAAAGTGTCCTTTCCTCCTTAGTGATAAGTTCTCTGTAGAAGCATCAGTTGCTTTCTTCTCAGTTTTCCAGGACAATTTTAATGTTCAGCCACCAGCCAGTGGGCTAGACCATTTCTTACCATGCACGTTGAACTCCTTATGTAAACCTTTCTAAAAAAAGGATGAAAAAAAATCATCTGAGACTCTTCAAATTGTAAGGTGTAATAATTCATAATTAATAAATACATGGAGAACAAACAAAGGAATTTACAGTTTAAAAATTTCTGTATTCAGTAGCCTATGGATTTATGGCTCCAAAGAAATCAAAGCAGATGTACTGAGAATCTTTAATGGGACAATCAGTAGAGATTTTCTCTCTTTTCTTTTTTGTTACTTGATTTTCATGGGGACTTGCCCAGTACCACCTTCCCCACATGAAAGTCGGAAAACTTTTTGTCTCATATGGCAGTGTGCTGAGGTTAGCTAGAGCCAAGTCTTTGCTAATAGAACTGGGTTTGAAAGTTCTTTTTCCACAAGTATCAAGTATGACTCTGAATATGTCACTTAACTTCACTGTGTCCTAATTCCCCACTCTGTAATACGGAAATAATAAATTCTCACTCTGACACAAAATTACGTGAGACTCTATTACAGTAGTTACTTGACGAAGGCTCATTCCCTTTCTTGCTTTTTACCATCTAATTTAGTGTTTCTGGCGGGGGAAGGGACTTGTATGTTTTAAATATGTCTCTTGTAAGTAATTTAGAGCTGAATTAAAAAAGATCTAAAATTTTGTTCTTAAATTGGTGATTTTAATCTATTTATATTTTATATGATTTCTTTTATTGCTGGATTTATTTTATTATCTGATTTTGTGCTTTATATTTTTCCTACTTTGTGTTTTCCTCTTTTCTTTCCTTCCTTTTTTTTTTAAGATTTTATTTATTTGACAGAGAGAGACACAGCGAGAGAGGGAACACAAGCAGGGGGAGTGGGAGAGGGAGAAGCAGGCTCCTCGCTGAGCAGGGAGCCCGATGCGGGGCTCGATCCCAGGACCCCGGGATCATGACCTGAGCCGAAGGCAGACGCTTAACGAATGAGCCACCCAGGTGCCCCATCCTTCCTTTTTTTTTTTCACTGAGTTTTGATTTAAAATGTTTCTCTTTCCCCCTAAATTGATTTGGAAGTTATAAACCCCTTCTATTTATTGCCTGGTTGTTCCTAATCTTAACAGAACCCAAATTAATCTTTGTTCTCCCTAGCAATATCCTAATTCTGATCATTCTCTTCCTGTCTTATATAGGATTTTGTGCATTATTTAGATTCCATCTTTATTCATATATTTACATAATTATTATTTTATATGTTCAACATTTGTTTATATTTACCAGTTTCTTTGTTTACCATCACTTATTCCATCCCAGACCTTTTCTCTGGAATTATTTTGCTTCTTACAGATGTATTTTCTTTAGCAATTCCTTTAGTGAGGGTTTGATTATGTTAAATACAGATTTTTGTTTGCCCAAAATGCATATGTTTTGCCCTGATTATTTTATGATAATTTGGCTGAATAACAACTTGAGATGGTCATTATTTGCTTTTAGCAATTTGAGGATAGTGTTCCATTGTGTTCTGGATGCACTACTGCTCTTGAAAAAAATCTGTTTTCTATATAACTGTTATTCCATTGTAGATAAACTTTTCTCTGGCTGTTTTTAAGATTTTTCCTTTTCTTCAGTATTTTGCAATTTCACTACATGCCTAGATATGCTCATTTTCTTCCTTCTTCCCTCCTTCCTTCCTTCCTTTCTTCCTTCCTTCCTTCCTTCCTTCCTCTATTCTACTTGGGAATCTTTGGCTTCCCTTATTTTTTCTACTCCCTGCTTTGAATCATAAATCACACATTTGTTAAACTTGAGCATGTTGCTCATTTGTAATCTAATTTCCCTTTCTTCTCCTCTTTTTTTTTTTTTTCCTTTTTTAGAGAGAGATAGAGAGAGAGAGCAAGTATGTGCATGCATGTCCCTACACAGGGGTAGGGAGGAGGGGGGAGGGGCAGAGAGAGAGAGAGGGAGAGAGGAAGAGAGGATCTTTTTTTGTTTTGTTTTATTTTGTTTTTTGCTCAGCAATCTTTATTCAGTTCTGGGGGGAATGCCTCCCTTCCCATGTTCCTGTCCCTCCTGCCCCTCCCACCCCAGGGCTCTGTGGGATTCAGTGCCCTCCTCTGTTGAGGGTAGGTCCTGGGGCCCAGAGGCCTAGTCTGAATATTCAGGACAGCTGGTCCCTTAGTGGGGATGCTGGTCTTCTCTGTTGTGGGGAAGAAGGAAGGTGGGCAGAAATACTGCCCATCAGCACTCAGAGCTCCATTATCTCCCCAGCTTGGGTTGCAGGGTGGTGGGGGGTGGGGCTGTCCCCTAGCCTCAGCAGCCCGAGGGCCTCAGGGATCAGGTTCCCAGGGTAGCGCCAGAGAAGCAGCTCAGAGCAAGGGGAGGGAGAGAGGATCTTAAACATGTTCCCAACACAGGTCCCAATCTCAGGACCCTGAGACCATGACCTGAGTGGAAATGAAGAGTCTGGTGCTTAACTGACTGAACCACCCAGGCACCCCTAACTTCCCTTTCATATTTTGCATTTCATTATGTCTCTGAGCTTCATTCTGAATAATTTCTGTAGAAGTCATTATATCCTGGGGCGCCTGGGTGGCTCAGTCAGTTAGCGTCTGCCATTGGCTCAGGTCATGATCCCAGGACCCTGGGAATGAGCCTCACATCAGGCTCCCTGCTCCACGGGGAGCCTGCTTCTCCCTCTCTCCTCCCCACTCATGCTCTCTGTCGTTATCTCTGTCTCTCTCTCTCAAATAAATAAATAAAATCTTTAAAAAAATCATTATGTCCTCAGCTCTGTATGATTGTTTATTTATCTGATCTACAGAATTTTTAACTTTAGTGATCACATTTTTCATTTGAGAGGTTTTAGTTCTTTTTCAAATTACTCTGATTTTTAAAAGTAGTACTTTGTTCCTAGTTAATGATTTCAATTTCTTCTATGAATAATTGAAAATATTTATTTTATATCCTACATTTCTAATATCTGAAGTAGTTTGTGGTTTAATTCTGCTTTTGTTGTTCTACTAACTCTTATATATAGTTTTTTATATTTAGACTGAGCTCATGTTTAAATGACTGGGCTTTATGTGCATAAGTTAATGCTGAGGGTGCATCCTTCTGCAGAGAATCTGTGTTTGTGTCTCTTGGACATTCCAAAGTATAACCAACCCAGGGTGACTTAAAATAGTTTCTTTGAGTTTTGTTGGACCTACTAGGTAGTATCATTTTAAACCCAAACTTTGGAGTATGTCGTCAACCTTGTGGTTATTGTCATGGAAAACTTCTGTTCATTCATTCATTCATTCATTCATTCCCTGAGTCCAGACCGGGAATGACATTTTTCTTTGTCATCTCTTTTTGTCGGTGGATGGACATGTTTTTTTTCCCCCCAAGATCTTATTTTATTTATTTATTAAAGATTTCATTTGTTTATTTGAGAGAGAGAGAGAGAGAACATGAGCAGGGGGAGGGGCTGAGGGAGAAACAGACTTCCTGCTGAGCAGGGAGCTTGATGTGGGGCTCCATCCCAGGACCCTGAGATCATGACTTGAGCCAAAGTCAGAGGCTTAACCGACTGAGCCACCCAGGTGTACTCCCCTCCCCCAGATTTTATTAAATTCAAGTTAATTAACCCATAGTGTAGTCTTGGTTTCAGGAGTAGAATTTAGGGATTCATCACTTTTTTAAATTTTTAAAATTCAATTAATTAACATGTATTAACATGTATAAGTAATGTATTATTAGTTTCAGAAGTAGAGGGCAGCGGTTCATCAGTCTTATATAATACCCAGTGCTCATGACATCACCTGCCCTCCCCAGTGCCCATCACCCAGTGACCGCATGCCCCACCCCCTCCCCTCCAGGAACCCTTAGTTTGTTTCCTATGATTAAGAGTCTCTTATGGTTTGTCTCTCTGATTTAGTCTTGTTAGGGATTCATCACTTAACATGTAACATCTAGTGCTCATCACAACATGTGCCCTCCTTAATGTGATGGACATGTATTTTAAAGTAACTCTGTGGACCCTGGCTGTACTTATAGATCTTAATTTCTCCCTCTTTGGGTTGACACAATGCCTTGCCTATGGTCTGCTACACAGCATATAAAGCTCAAGCCTTCAGGCCCAGAGGTTGGCGCAAATGCCTGATCACACCACTGCCGCAGTGACAGTAACCACTCTGGATTTCAGTCCTTGCTTCAATTTTTTTGGCTCCTAAACATTCCCACCCCCTTTAAAGTTAATTATATTATTATATCTATCTCAGTTATAAATTTAAAATACTTTTAAAATATTTCTTTGGTATTTCTATATGTTTATATGATAAAATTTTTTCAGAACATTTATTTTACTCTATTATAAAAAAACCCAGAGCACACAATATCCTCTTAATTGGTCTCCCCCTTGCACTTCCAATCCATTCTCCCTCCAATAGGCAAGGTGATGGTAAAATGCAAATACAATCATGTCACTTCTCCAGTAAAAATCCTTCGATAGCTTCCTGTTGTGGGTCAAATCATATCCCCTGGTACCTGTGACTTTACAGATGTAATCAAAGTAAAATGAGATCATACTGGATAAGGGTGGCCCTTAATCCACAAATTGGTATCTTCATAAGAAGGAAACTTGAAGATGGAGACAGGAATACCCAGGGAGAAGCCATGTGATAAATGAAATTATGTTGCCAAAGCTGAGGAATGACAAGGATTGTTGGGGAGCACCAGAAACTAGAAGAAGACATAGGATGGTTTCTCTCTAGGAGTCCCCAGATAGGGATGAACTATGCCATCAACTTGATTTCAGACTTCTGGCCTCCAGAACTGTGAGAGAATAAATTTCAGTTGTGTTAAGCCACCCAATTTATGGTAGTTTGTTGTGGTCACCCTGGGAAACTAATACACCGGTAAACAGATGGACCAGTTAATACCAGGACAACAGACCAGAGAAAACTGAGAACAAGTATTTTCAGAGGTAGGGCTTAGACACAAGCTGATTGACACTGCAGAATGAACACTTCCCTTTATAATTAGTATAAAATAAAAGATCGTTGGTATGGCCTGTTACACCCTTTTGAGCTTTCCCGCTTTAGTTTTCCAGCTTCACATTGCTCTGTTACTTTCACTGGCCTTGTTATGGTTCCTTGAACAAGCCAAGCTCTTGTCTGACTCGGGGATTTTGTATATGCTGATCTCTCTGCCTTGGAGACATTTTTGCCTATGTTTCGCTTGGGTAACTATTACTCATCCTTCATGCCTGGTAAAAGTCACTCCTCGAAGATTCCTTCCATAATATTTCCACCCCCAGCAGCCATCTGCTTAGGTCCTTTCGTTATATATTCTCATGTACTTTTCCCTCTTCCTAACATTTATCAGATGTGACTGGAATGTGTCTGTTATTTGTAGGATTTTCTTTTTAATGTCTGTCTTCCCCACTAGACTATATGCTCCATTAGGCAGCAAGCATGTCTGTTTTACTCTTCTCTATTTCCCTAGCTACCCACATTGGGTATGCTATAATTACTTTCAAATGAATGAAAGCACATTTTAAGACTTGTAATTAGATGGATGGACACAAAGATAAAAATATCCATTTTTCAATTTTTTTTTATTGGAGCCAGGGTACTGGGCAAATTGTTTCAATCATTTTTACTTATATAGATATTCTGACAGGTTAATTATAAATCATAGTATTCAAAGAGCAACCACTCTTCATTCACTCAAAGTCACAGTTTGAAATATATTTGAAGTGCCATATATGAGTACAATTGGTATATTTCACTGGTTGCTTATAATAGGTACTATTTAAGCTAAGTTCAATGTTCAAAGTCAGTACTCTGTTAATAGCAGAAACAATCACTGAAGATATTATTAAACATGTACTTTCTTTAAAAACTTAATATAAACTTGTCATTTGTGCTTAATTACAGGAAATATTTAAAATCATTCAGGATTTTCTAGATAACAATTCTCAAAAATCTTTCTAGAATGTGGCTTACAAGCCTATATCATGGAATTCTCCACCTGCCTTGCTCTGGCAGAAGGCCAGCTTATTGACCCTTAGAGCAGGCTGTGATTCACCTTTTAAATGATGTCTATTTCCTGAGTATTTTCTCTGTACTCAAGCCCTGAGACTGTTAAATTATGGAGGGCACGATTCTACAAATCAAAATATGTCACAAATAAGTGTGGCCCTAACACCCGAGGAATTCTTAGGGAATACAACTGGGAAGTAACAACTACGACCTTTGGCTCCAGATCTACTCCATTAAAGAACAACCCACTCTAGCTAACCTCATTCATAAGAAAACTTTGTAACAGTGTTGAAGAAAGTAAGCATACACAGAGGAGAACCAAATATAGAAATGCCACTTTGCTAAAATGACCCCTTGATTGATTCCCTAAGGAATATTATGGATGGCCTTTAAACCTGGAGCCTTATAGTCGAATTGTGTTACATGTTTTCCAAATTCTGCAGATATTATGAAGGCCTAAATTTGCACTGAGCAAAACTGATAATTGCTTTTAATATGGAAATGATGACAATGGTCTACGTTGTACCATGAAAACGTGCTGTAGAAAAACAGTAGAGGTCTATAGCTCTACCCTTTAGCTGGTTTATGTCAAACGTTTACTGATGGATGTGGTCTATGGTTGAAGGAGGTACCCATTCAGAAGATCCCCTTCCAGATAGGCTGTTGTGATATGTGTTGTCTTTTTCTCTAGAGGTGTCCTGCCTAAAGCTGGGGTCAGCTGAGGGCCAGGAATATGGACTTTATTGTTGTGAGTCCATATGTGACCTGAACAGGCTTGGATTCTTTTTGTAACTGTAGGAACTTTAGGAGGCCAGCTGATGTCTGGGACCTTCTGGTAGCTTTGCATATGGAATTGCAGACTTTTAGAGCAAGAATGGATCTTTCTTTGTATTTTATGTATCCCTTTCCCATTCATCTAATAGATGAGGCCTCATGAGGTTCCTTGATTTGCTGAAAGCAATGTCTTCAGTTAAGGGGTACCAGCATTAGAACCCGAGGCTTTGGATGATCAGTCAGGTCAGTGCTTTTGCACTGAACTGTGCTACATCTGAAAGATTCCTTGTGTCCCATGCTCAGTGAAGAATGGTCCATAGCTTGAATTAAATTGACATATTTAAAAGAAAAAGACAACCACAAACAAAACCTTTTTCTACCTAGAGACAAGTAAGTCCCGTTCATGCAGTTTGATTTAAGATGCTTTGGGCTTGTCCCAGAAGTCAAGTACATCATCCCCCAACAGGGTCAAGACCTCTCAAGATATCAGTCTTTAAGGAGTACTGCTGGTTAGATCTACCTAGTCTGACCATCCAGAGTATTATGCCATTGTCAGTTGAGTTCATCTAGTCTAGACATCCATAATATAAGTTCTTATTCTATATTTTAAAAGGCAATAGAGCTTCTGATTCTTGGTTTTGGCTCAGGTCATGGTCTCAGGGTCATTGAGGGTGGGGCCTGCTTAAATTTCTCTCTCCCTCTCCTTCTCCCTCTGCCCCTACCCCCTTCAAAAAATAAATAATAAATAAAAATAAAAAAAAGGCAGTAGAAGGATTAGTTGAAACAGAATGAATGAACCTAAAATATATAAGGAAAACAATATATACTTTTTAAATGCAGGAAACATAAACATAAATTCCTAATAAGTCAACTAAATGAGTATACTCTACATTATGGGTATGGTGTTAACTTTGAATTCCTTTGTCTTTGGAATTAATGAAAATCAGATCCGGGAATGGCAAAGGCAGTTTGTCATCTAGGTTATGTGTTACAGTATGACTTCTGTTTGTACTGTGCTGAGCCAGGTAGGATAGTTCACCTATGTGTATCCCAGCGATGGATACCGATTGTATAGATTTTAAGGTTTTCTGAAAGCTCTCAAACTTCATATTTAAATAAAGGCAGCTGCTTTTTGTCAAGTTAATGAAGATATAACTTATATACAATGAAAATAAGATTTATTTATTATTTGAGGGGGAGAGAGAGAGAGTGGGGAAAGGGAGAGAGGGAGAGGGAGAGAGAGACTCTCAAGCAATCTCTGTGCTGAGCACAGAGCCCGACGTGGGACTTGATCCCATGACCCCGAGATCATGACCCGAGCTGAAATCAAGAGTCAGAGGTTTAACTGACTGAGCCACCCAGGCGTCCTGAAAGGCATACATTTTCGGGGTAGAGTTCGATGGGTTTTGATAAATGCATGCAACATAACCAAGACGTAGAACATTTATGTAACCCCAGAAAGTTCCCTCTTGCCCCTTGTCAGTGTCTCCCCCTCCCAGCCATCTCCCAAGCCCTACTGTCACTTCTGTCAGTATACATTAGCTTTGCTTGTTCTCAGATTTCATCTGAATGGAATCATGCCCTGTGTACTCATTTGTGTAGCATATTTTATTAAATATTTCTAAGGAGGGTGATTTCACTTAATGTATCATACAAAATAGAGTTGACCACTTTATCTTGAAAATACCTTGAGCAAGGCTGTCTGCTTGGTTCTCTTTTAGCAGTCTGACAGTCTTCTGAGCTCTGTGGGTTGTTGATGGGAGGGTTAAGTTCAGAGGTCAAGGTCAATGCTGAACTAAAAAGGTTGCCCCATCAGAAAATGTTCCAGCATTTCCCGTATATGATGATTAAATACCCCTATGGCTGCAACTGTTTAAACTTTTAATGCTTCACCATTTCATAGCTACTGGTAACTCTGGAAGCAATTCTTTTTCCAGCTTGACTACTTTGGTTAACTGGACCTTGCATTATGGGATATAGCCTCTGCTCTGAACTGCTAGGGGTTAAGGGTGACTAAGATGTGGCCCTTTTCACAGTGAGCCCAGAGTTGTGGTGGGAGATGTTTGTATAACCACTCGAATCCCCAAACTATCTTTTCTCTTCTGTTGTATATTTGAGAAAGTGGGTCAACATTCCTCAGTTCCTTACTTGGCCAATGTTCCTCCAAGTCACGCATTCCCTACTGCCCAGTTCTGGGCAACCATTCATTTTGCTGTTAGTTGTGGCCTGGAATTCAAGGATGCAAATCATCTCACAGCTGATGTGATACCACTGCATGAAAGAGGGCAATGGGTATTATGTATGAATATAGGCAGGGCTCAGTTCTCCTAATGGACCCCAGAGTCCTGTCTCTGACACTACCATTCAAAATTATGTGGAAAAAAGGACATTGCAGTGGAAGATTTTAAAACCGTCTCCTAATTATTACTTCTCTAACATCCAAGGCAATAGCACCCAAGAAGTTAAATGTGTGTATGTTCCTCCAATTATTAATCAAAATAGTCTATTGATAAAAGTACCTTGCTAAAAGGATTTTCCCAAACCACGGGACATTAAGTTTCCATGCTAATTGTAGTAATTTGGGGGTAAAATCTTTTGGGTTTTCCACATAAAGTATTATGTCATTTGTACTAATTGTATTAAAAGTTTGTTTTAAAATAAAAATTTTAAATAATTTTTTTCCAGAAGTGAATTTTTCAAAGTGTAGTTTTTAGGAAATTGTAAAAGGCATATTTAAGAAATTTTTTTGTTCAGTTATGCTTTATTTTATACTATTTTATTAAAAATTTTCTGACCATGGCCATGAAATTGAGTTCACATTTACTTTGAAAAACACCATGTTAGTTGGTGATGGCGATGATGATGGTGATGATGATGATGATGATGTGAACCGTCATGTAGTAGTAGTAGTTAATAGCAGCTGGGGACATTTTTGTAGAAGCTAAGAGTTTTAAAACAAATGCATCACTTGTGAACAACAGGCCTGTTTTCCTTTTAGGGACACCACTAATCCTGTAACTGACCAGGTTTCTCTCCGCCTTGGCCACTAGAGAGCTCAGGACAAAAATCGCTCACCTCTGGTCCAGGATCGGATGGAATATGGTTATATGGACTGGTCTTTCCTCTGCCTTTCCTCTTCTTATCCCTGGTTTCTCCCCCTTTTTTAAAAAATTTAATTTAATTTATTATGTTAGTAAACATACAGTACATCATTAGTTTTTGATGTAGTGTTCCATGATTCATTGTTTTCGTATAACACCCAGTGCTCCATGCAGTAAGTGCCCTCTTTAATACCCATCACCAGGCTCACGCCTCCCCCCTCTAGAACCCTCAGTTTGTTTCTCAGAGTCCATAGTCTCTCATGGTTCATCTCTCCCTCCGATTTCCCCCACTTCATTCTTCCCTTCCTTCTCCTAATGTCCTCCATGCTCTTCCTTATGTTTCACAAATAAGTGAAACCATATGATAATTGACAATATTTACTTATTTGTATATTTATTTATTTTGGTCCAGTGATAATAAATTCTGTTTTTATTTGTTTAAAAAAGTTACATATTTTGCCTTCATTTTCTTTTTTTTTTTAATTTTAAGTATGCCACTTTTATTTCTAGGGACTGAAAATTAATATAACACCATCATTGTCAACCAAAATAGGACAGAGCTAATGGGCATAGCACAGAGTCATAGTTCCAGTGATCTAAACTTACCTTAATATGATTTTAAGCTCATGGAATAGGAAGAGATTTGGAACAAAGAATATATAAGGATATATTAACCTTTTCTCAGAGGTTATATAGCAGATGAGAAGAGCTCTAAAAAAATTTGTATGCAGACGCATACCACCTCTAAAAAAGGCATCTGAGTGAATAGGGTTGGCCAGGAAATTAAGGTTGAAAATGAACACTGCTAGAAACGATGAGTTTGGAAAATGAATATGTTTTCCCTAAGATGTGAAGTGGAAGAAAAAAGGAGAAAGGAATATGATTTATGATGATTTTGCAATCTGATAGTCAACAAAGTGCGCTAGTTAGGATGATTCAGCCTCCAGATAGATTCTGTCACATCATGATTTACAGCAGTGATTGTAGTCTTACTTCATCAGAATTTGGATCTTTAAAATAAGTGGAAGGCATTTGATAACACTTGTATAGTAAATTGTGGAGAATTTGATTACAAGTGATAAAATAAAAAGATGTTGGAAATGAGCTGGTGAAAAAGATTAAAGAACTATAATTGCATGTGAAAGTAAAACTGGTTTATTCAAGCTCTGGATCTGGGCTCTATTTTCTTATGGTTTGACAGGCAATTTAAACCACAAAATTAAAGAGTAGAGGATATGGCTTTAGAAATAAATGAATTTAAAGAGCTGCAGTTTTTAAAGTCTCAGAAAAAATTCAAACTTCTTAAAACATACTTTGTTATTCTAGTGTTCCTTTTATTTAGCAAAAGCTTTTGTTTGCAGCAGTTTACAGTGAATGACCAACATGGATTTATGGTAAGATTTTACCATTGAAGAACAGCTTTCATGAAATATCGGAAGAAATTATCTTTGTCCCAGATCTTTCATCACAGAGTTGTTCAAGTGATTGCCAATTTCAAAACCTACTTGGAGATTTATTTATTTTTTTTCAGGATTAGGCTATTTTATTTGTATTTTTGATAAGTGCTAGTTATTTTTCTCTCCAGCATCCCCTCTCCTAAGGGCAAAGAAATTTAGATTTCTAGGGCTTTTTCTAAATGTTCACCTACAAAAGTTCCTAGATCTAGGGGTCAGCAATATGGTGTTGCCCTAGACCTGATAGTCAGGGCTGACTTAGTGGGTGTGTGACCTATACACTTGCACAGGGTTCTATGCTTAGAAGGATCTTGCACTTGATTTAAAGCTTTGCTGTCGATGTCTTGAAATTCTTAATTTTTGAACAAGGGCCCTGCATTTTCTTTTTTTCTTTTTTTAAGATTTTATTTATTTGACAGAGAGAGACACAGCGAGAGAGGGAACACAAGCAGGGGGAGTGGGAGAGGGAGAAGCAGGCTTCCCGCCGAGCAGGGAGCCCGATGTGGGGCTCGATCCCAGGACCCTGGGATCATGACCTGAGCTGAAGGCAGACTGAGCCACCCAGGCGCCCCAAGGGCCCTGCATTTTCATTCTGTACAGGGTGCCACAAATTATATAGTGCATCCTGCCAATGGTAACATAATATCTGGAATTTATTGCATTCTTACTATGTACCATGCATTGTTTTCAGTGTCTTATATGTACCCTCTCACATTTATTTATATATGTACTTATTTACATTTGGATATAGTTGACACAATGTTACACTGGTTTCAGGGGTACCGACATAGTGGTTCAACACACCTCTATGTGTTATGCTATGCTCTCCACAAGTGTGGCGACCATCTGTCACCGTGCAGCGTTATTACAATACCAGTGACTGTATTCCCTAGGCTCTACCTTTGATCTCTGTGCTTTATTCATTTCATAACTGGAAGCCTGTATCTCACACTCCTCTTCACTCATTTTGCCCTTCTTCCCACTTCTCTTCCCTCCATCATCAGCTTGTTCTCAGTATTTATAGGTCTGATTTTGCTTTTTGTTTGTTCGTTTGTTCTGTTTTTTAGATTCCACATATAAGTAAAATCATATGGTGTTTGTCTTTGACTTACCCACTAGATATTTATAATAACCTTCTGAGTTAGGTGTTGTAGTTCCCACTTCACAGAGGAGAAACTAAACACAGAGAGGTTAAACAGGCAAATTTAGTGAGCACTGGAGGAGAGATTCTGACCCCAGTTGCCTGCTTCTAGAATGGGTCCCCTTAACTGCTAACCTGACTGCCTCTGTTCCAACCTACTTTCTCTTCTAGCCCTCAAAGGACACTTTTTTTTTTTTTAAAGATTTTATTTATTTATTTATTTTAGAGAGAGAGAGTGTGAGCATGCCTGAGCATGAGGGGAGGGGTAGAGGGGGAGGAAGAGGGAGAGAGAATCTCAAGTGGACTCCGCATTGAGGATGGAGCCCCAAAGTGGCGCTTGATCTCATGACCCTGAGATCATGACCTGAGCCAAAACCAAGAGTTGGATTCTCGACTGAGCCACCCAGGTGCCCCCAAAGGAAACTCTTACTGTCTGTAGTGTGCTAAAACAGGCAATACCTGTGGAACACTGGAGAGGGTTTGCTTGCTGAGAGTGCATTTGACGAATGCAAATATATGACCTGGAGAAGTCAAGCATAATTCTTTAATTTCATCTAAATTAACTAGCTATTATCTTGGGCAGGTTTCTGAGGGAATGAAAGGAGGAAGGGAAAAGAAGGAAAGAGGTTAACAAAAATGGTTGAGCACAGGGAATGTAGACACGCCGGGCCTGGGCAGCCAGCTTGGGAGCAGGAGAGTGGGGCAGAGTCTGGGCAGGCTAGCAGATGAAGGAAAATATGAGAAAGTACAATCTTTGTTGCCTATTTAGTAATTTGATAGAGGCTGATGTTGGAGACAAATGTATAAGGTTTTAAATTGGTTTAGGGGGACTGAGTGAGAACAATATTTTCCTGATTTGCAGGTGGCTAGGTATGTGAGGGCTGGTGTGTGTGGCTGGAGGTGGCTAATGGAGTCCAAATGTTGGGAAATAATAGCCAGACACCTTCATGCACTGGGGTTAGGCCTGGGATTTATAAGCTAACTGGTTTCCGGCTGCCCCTCAGATCATACCATCTAGGGTGTGTTATCTAGTAAGCTCTCGGTAATATGTGAGCAAGGAATGGATAAACCTAGCAATTGCCCACTGCGCTGGTGTTTAAGTCAGCCTCCACACTGTAGAGCTGTTTTTCTGATTAACTGATTGGATCTTTCAAGTTACAATTTTTCATACCTCTCTATCCCAGCCCTTATCATAATTGTTGGTGCACCAAGCAGGGCAGGGATCTTGAGCACATTGTTTTGTTAGGGGTTGCATTCCCAGTGCCCAGCACAGTGCATGGCCCATCCTAAGGGCTTAAATATTTTCTAAATAAATGATTGAATGTTGTTAATGTGGAATAAAAATCAAAGTCTATCTCTTAGGTCTCAGACTCCCTATTTTTTCTTCTAAGCTAACTATGGTAACCCAGATCACTGCATTTTGATACCCTGATGGAGCGTGCTCATTACTGATAAACTCAGGTGAAGGCTTGTTGCTTTGAGTTAACTCTAGTGCTAAAAGCTGGTAAACTTTGAGGAGCCTCTGAGGCATCTTACCTTCCAGACAATGTCCTTTTTCCAATGGTCTTTGGAAGACTATGTATTTTTTTTCTTTTAATACCATCAGTTGTAAAACCCAAAGACCTGGTAGCTCTGTGATAATGGTTAGCTATGTTATATATCTGTGCCTTGCCTAAAATTTCTATTTTGGAGCTGGCCTCATAAAGTACATCATAGTACTTCTAAGTCTATATTTTTAACATGGCCGTCCTAGATGTGTACCTTCTTTCTGGAGATTGTACCATCTATCACCTCTTTTTATCAGACCTGTATTTCTGATCAGAGGGGTTAAGGACAGTTGCTTGTGTCACCTCTGCTTATTTTCAGGGATATTCTGTCACATTTCGAATGGCTCACTACACATCTCTGGTGAAGAAGTATTCTTTTATGTTCTAGGTATTGATCTTATAAGGCACAATGCACTAAATGTAAGGAAGTAACAAGAAAACATTCTCAAATATTAAGCAGTTTTGAATCTCAGTTACATGAAAATAAAAGAAACTGCATGTGGTTTAATTTTTTTATACATTTAAAAAATCTGAAAATTCAACAGGTAGACCATGCACTTTATGTGAGCAGGAATTCTGATCATCTTGTTTATAGCTTACACCTATTGCCTAGCACTGTGCCTGGCAAATATTAGGAACTCAGCATTTGTTGACTGACTTTTCAGCATTCTGAAATCATTTTTATTATTTGTATTAGAAAGTCTTTATCTTGATTTCCGAAGATAATCAAAATTTATTAAATAATAATTAAAAACTGGATATATTTATTATTATCTACTTCCAATTGTGTGTATTTGAAGGAGTGATGGATTGGCTCCCTAGATGTTCCATGCAGGGTTGCTGAGTAAAGGCAGGAGTATATCTTTGAGAGGATAAGAATTGCTCTCTCCATTGTTTCCCTATTAAATGTGGGGCTAGTGGAAGTTGGAGAGAGGGAGCGTTTTCAAGAGGGATGTGTAGGATGACCGGGCACGTACCACTTAGCTGTGCATGTGACTTCTCTACCATCTAGTTATTTATTGCCTTCTCTGCCTGAGTATCAGGGGAAAGCATGTTGTCTGAAAGAACATCTTAGGAATGTAGTGCAAACAAAGGATGTGCATCTGGTCCACATGGGGGTGATCTCTGCTAATTAGTTTGGCAGATGGGAGTGCTTTTGAAAAACAGAATCCCGAGTCCTAGGAAATCATTTTCTCTTTCTGTAAGAAAACTCAAGAGACTGTACCCTATCTACTTGTTATTCATTGGTATAATTCTAGGTGTCTATTAAAGGTTTAAAAGTGATCAGGTGCACAATATCCATGTGGTGTGAGGGCAACAGGGAGCAAAGACCCGCAGCATGTATCAGTTCTAACAGTGCTGATATCTGCTGTCCCTGTAGGTAGCAGAATTTTACAAGTAGTCCTTCACTTCCTCAAGCATGCTAGAAAGGTAGAAATCCTTAAGAGAAACTCCAGATTGAGAGTTTGAAATTGCATTGTAAGTTGCTTCTGCTAATTCCTTGTTGCCCATAAGCCACAGACTTCGAAATGAAACACATTTTATAAACTGGGCTTTCCCATCATTTCTTTCAGGGAAGCAGCTGTACTAATGGTTCTAATAAGCTATTAAGCCTGAAAATGCAGTGTTAGCCTTGAGGGTATAGGATCAGAGAGGTTTGCCTATGCAAACTGAATGCCTTGGGGCAATGGGACAACTTCTCCCCAGACATGCAGCACCTTAGCTGTGGTAGGGAGGGTGCTCTAGCCAATTCTACTGTCACATGTGGAGAAAAAGAGAGGTAGATCAGGTGTGAAGAATGTTGACTTCCAAGAGCAGAACCAGACTACAGGGAACCATTTTAGAATCTGTAGGAATGTCACACTGAAATACTTATTTCTGACTACACAGAGCAAATTCATTTTAGAGGGAGCTCTATACTTGGAAACCTGGTGGACTCATTGCTTTTGTCCATTGGAGGGGGAAAGGAATTCAGCCCACGGGTCTTCTCAAAATAGTCATCATAAAAAAGGCTAAATGGCTTAAAGAGGACCCTGACTTTCCCTGGACTCCTGAACTTTTTCATATTCAATGCTTATGCAGAGCCAGTACTCTTCAGATTACAAGTGACTGTTGGCTCTTTTCATTTGTAACTGAGCAAAACTCTGTTCACAGATAACCCGGTATCGAAGATCTTTTATGACTATTACTGCCAGGAAGCTTTATCTTTGGTTAATGGGTATGGTAAAACAATTTGTACAATATGACAAGAATAATAACATTCAATTAACAAGGGCTTACTGCGTGTCAGGTAATGTTCTAAGTGCTTTAAAAAGAGGCCATGCTTCTTTGAGTGCTTACCCTTGCCTTATGGGGTGGGTATTGTCACTTTCATTTTAAATATGAAAAAGGGGAGGCTTAGGGAGGTCTAAATATGGTCTAAAATCAAACATCTAGGAAGTGGCAGAGCTGAGGTTCAAACTTAGGTCACTTTCACTCTACAGTTTGTGCTTATAACCACTGTACTATACAAAATACTTGTAACATGAAGTACTATACAATATTTGTGCAGTGTTGTGGTCTCAATCCGAGGGAAAGTATTCTTCAGTGATTCTAATCCTTCCTTCCCTCTTCCTGGCCATGATCCATTCAGAACTACCAGTGTTATACTTTATAAAATTATAAATGACTTTCATATGCATTTTCTCATTCACAAATTGGGACTTTTCCAGTTTTCTATCCCTGATAGCTGTCTTATTTCCTTTATTGATGGTGTATGTTCTAAAATACAATGTGTACAATAAAATACAATTATAAGAGAGTACAGAATAAGTTTGCCAGATAAAATATTCACCCAGTTATATTTGAATATCACGTAAACAACAAATAATGTTTAAAATTATAAGTATGTACAAAATATTGCATGGGATATACTTACACTAAAAAGTATTCCTTATTTTTCGAAGTTCAAATTTATCTAGGCATCCTGTATTTTTACTTGCAAAATTTGGCAGCTCTAAATTAAATCAGAGAGGCTTGTATACAAAGAATGAATTCCTTGTGTACAAAGAACTGGGTTTGTTGTTTCAAGCCACTTCCTCAGCGGCCAAGGAGAAACTCAAATGCAATGGGTAAAGGAAAAACCTTGGGGCAACTTGTACTGAGTGCTTAGATCTACTTGCCTTGTATAATTAGACTTTTCGTCAAATCTCACTAATATCAAACAGTGTTTTTAGTCATTGAAATTGGAAATGGTTAGAAGCTTTACAAGGTTTATGTTAACCTTTATCAGGAGTTCAGCTGAAGCTCTACCAAGGCAATATCCTCAATGCAAACCTTGTTTTAATATTTCCATGTTTTCACTTTTTATCTTAATGTACTGCAGGGCCCTTGAGGTCTTCCGGAAAAAAAAGTTCTCCCATAAGCAGGAGCATGGATTTGTTCAGTTGAGATCAGCATTTCTGCTTGTGAAAGTTGGCACATGGAGAGCTAAGGCTGCTCCTTTTTCCACTGATCCCCAGTAGCTGACCGGACACAGAAAATTTTGTAGTTACTCTCCTAATCCCTTTGACTTTGACTCGGAAAAGCTGCCTCTTTTTTTTTTTTTTTTTTTTTATGAAAGGAAACCGTTAATGGTTCAGTGATGCCTGTTTTTCTGAGCAAAGAAAGCTTCTTTGGTAATAATATCTTAGGAATTGTGGTGGTGGTGATGGTGTGTGTATCTTGAGAGGTGGAGGAAATGCAGTGTTTCCTTGGTAGAGTGACTTTGACTGAAAAACTTGAAGAATACTTTAGAAATATATCTGTTCACTGAGTCTTGCATATTTTAAGCAACAAATCAACTCATAAAACTGCATTGCAGCAACATTTATTAAAAAAAGTTGCACATGGTATAGTATCAAAACAGTGGGGATTCGTGAAATGAAAGAAAGAAAGAAAGACTTTATTTTCTGACAGTACTTACAGGTTTTTAAGGCGCTAATTGCCTTTGCTTTCTGAATTGCCTTCACTCTGATTGATGACATGTCCCGGATTTGGTTACTTTTGCCTACATGTTAATTTCAGGTGTTTTTCAGTGGGTGAATATGAATTGATAATACACAGGAAAGTAAAACACACAGGAGAATTTTAATATGTAATGAAAAGGAATTCCATTTAGTGATCTGAGAGCTCAGTTCTTTTACCCAATCTGTTTTATTTAACAACTCCCAGTCTATTAAGACTTTGCTTCACTCAATGATTTCATGTTAATCATCTTTTGTTTTATAGTCCTTTATTTTCCTGCTGGAATCAATATCCCATCAACTTCACCGACCATCTACTCTGTGATCTATGAGGTGGCACTGGTACAGGGCTGAATTTATACCAGAGCAATTTGCTTTAAATGTTACCAGCATTTTATCCAAAACATTTCTTCCAGTTTACTCTCATAATTTTACTACTTCTCGCAAAGTTGCTTCCCTACTTTTGGAGAATAGGGAGTGAAAAGTAAACTGTAAAATGCCTATATACAGGATATAGAAGTTGAGCTTGAAAATACAAAAGTTAAGTCCATGAAATTATGTAGGTTAACAGGAGAAGGTTGGCTCTGTTTTCACACTGTGTGCTTGCTGCAACACAAACCTGATGAATTCATTTCTCCCTTGCTGGCAGACCTGGATCATTTCGATGAGACCATATTTTAAAGCAGTTTTGGATCCTGCTGGTATATTCAGGTTGCCTCAATTCAAGCAAAATCAATCAATTTTGGCACTCTGTATATGCATTATACTGATAATCTTGGACCCCCTTTCTTTGTGCTTACCTTCATTTGGCTGGTGGCAGCTATCATTCGGATCATTAGTATAAATCTAAGTTGCCCACCGCAGGGGGCTCTGAGTTCTTGGTAAAGATTAATTTAGAAATTAGAAGTGCATTATCCCTCTCTGAATACATTATCCAGATTGTGATGCTAGCATTCTTAATTATAAAATAAATGATTAAGTCACCTCACTTAATCTTATCACCAAATGTAATTGTTTCCTTATTACTGAGAAGTAGGCAATGAATTATTTCTTTTTTTTAAAATTTTAATTCCAGTATATTTAACACAGTGTTATATTAGTTTTAGGTGTACAATTTAGAGATTCAGCAACTCCATATCTTACCTGGTGCTCATCACAAGTGCACTCCTTAATCCCCATCACCTATTTCACCCGTTCCCCCGCAACCACCTCCCCTCTGGTTAACTATCAGTTTGTTCTCTATAGCTAAGAGTCTGTTTCTTGGTTTGCCTTTCTCTCTCTTGGCAGTGAATTATTTCTTGATGCCTGTTAGGACATTTTATCTCTCAAAAGGATTTTAATGGTAATGATGACATCTTGTACTGTTCGATTATTATTATATTCATTTTAAAAGATACTCCAATTGACCCTTGAACAACATGGGTTTAAACTGTACTTATATGCAGATTTCTTTTTCAATAAATACAGTATAATACTGTAAAGGTATTTTCTCTTCCTTAGGATTTTCTTGACAATATTTTCTTTTCTCCAGCTTACTTTATTGTCAGAATAGAGTACATAATACATATAACATATAACATATGTGTTAATTGACTGTTTATGTTATCAGTAAGCTTCTTTCTGGTCATAGTAGGCTATTAGTAATTAAGTTTTTTAGGAGTCAAAAGTTATATTCAGATTTTCAACTGTGCAGGGTTTAGCACCCCTAACCCCTGCAATATTCAAGGGTCAACCCTTTTCTTAAATGGAAAAATTTTCTTTCAACTTGGGAGGAGGTTTAATTTCTAGTGTCCACGTGAAGCAAATATATTTTAATTTGTTCTAAAATGCCTTTTTTTTTTGCTTTCTTTTTTTTTGGTTTTGCATTCTGTTTTGAGTGTATAATAAAACAAAGTGAAAAAAAAAACTCAGTATGTGTATCATTCACTTCTTTGCTGAATTGCTTAGATGTGATTCTTTAAGGGAAAGTTCCAACAGCAACTCATTTTAGAAGCTGATTCTGAGAATACTAATCCCTGCCCTGATATCCTCTCAGGGCTGCATGAGGAAAATGTGAAAATGCTTTAAAAAATAAAATTAGTACACAAAGTCAGTCTTATTTGAAACAGAGTGATAATATGAGAATTAAACAAGACAGGGTACATGACAACATACCCAATGTCCATTTATGTTGTTGAAAATTATTATAAGACTGTGTTAATCATACTTTTACTGGTATCTTCTAACTTCACATATAACTCCTAATTTCTCGGTATATTATTATTTTCCGTTACTCTTTTTACATTTGGTCTCTATATAGGAAAAATCCCTCTTCTAGTTGCTATCACCCTCTTAAGTCTGGAATTTTGAAATCATCTTTCACAGCTTATTATGTCTGGTGGTCACAAGCAGATGTTGCTTAAAGTCATAGATGTTTTTCTCTGAGCATCTGAGCTCTCCCAGGGACTGGCATGGCTATATTGGGGGATAATCCCCTTCCCTAGAAAGAGTGCTTCGTAGGAGGGTTTCATATTTCCTTGCAGCACCATCTGTAGGCTGGCCTGAAGGGTCCCTGCTGCACTAATTCAGTTATGACCTTGCACCAGGCTGTGTCCTCATAGATTCATGCTGAGAGTGGCTACCATCTACAAATGAATCTCTTTGCTGGGAGTTTTGTCCCTCACCGATAAAGAATGGAGAAAGTTAGAGCTATTTATTAGGCAGCAATTACTCAAAGGCAGTGTCATGCATTTATAGGAAAACTCTTGTAAATCTAAAGAAAAGTGATTTACTCACAGTGGGAATAGATTTAAGACAGATTAGAAACATATTTTCCTCCTTTTCTGCCTTATCGTTTGTATTTTATAAGAGGCTAAGGGCAGCTCTGAAGTATTGCTAGTGAGTGTTTTATTTTTACCAGCAAAAAGGGGTTTTAGCTATGTAATGAAATTCCACCATTTACTAATGATGTCTGCCTTTGAAGTATAACTGTTTCACTGAAGACACAGATCATGTTATGGATGTGATGTTGTGCCATATAAATATGAGTTTTTGACATGCTAATTTATAATGACTGGCAGATGAGAAGACCATAGGGGAAAAAAGGTAAGACTGGCACTTGGACAACAAAACCATACAAGGGTGATCGATTCAGAGAGCAGCTTTCAGAAAATTTATTTATTTATCTGTGAAGTAAACTCTATGCCCAACGTGGGGCTTGAACTCATGACCCCAAGATCAAGATTCACATTCTCTACCGACTGAGCCAGCCAGGCGCCCAAGGAAAGAATTATTTTTTTAAAGATTTTATTTATTTATTTGAGAGACAGAGAATGAGAGACAGAGAGCACGAGAGGGAAGAGGGTCAGAGGGAGAAGCAGACTCCCCGCTGAGCAGGGAGCCCGATGCGGGACTCGATTCCGGGACTCCAGGATCATGACCTGAGCCGAAGGCAGTCGCCCAACCAACTGAGCCACCCAGGCGCCCCAGGAAAGAATTATTTTATTTTATTTATTTATTTATTTTTTGGGAAAGAATTATTTTAAAACATGTCTTTAAATGTGAGTAAATAGACCATGACTACTCTTCAGGACATTTGGATGCAGAATTCCAGGACTACCAGAAACATGAGGTCAAGGATCAGGTGATTTGGAGTTTGGACCGAACCTGATTCTACTGTGAGTCCAGCAAGAAAGGTCAGAGCATTCCAGGAAATGGAAGCCAGTGGGGCTGCCAGGTATTGGTTGTGCAGGATGATGGCTAAGCTCCTGAGATGGTCCCCAACATTCCTCCTTTCTTGGAATGTGCTTGCTGCTCTTGACATCAAAAGGCAGAATGTATTTCTCCTCCACTTGATTCCAGTCTGGACTTGTGACTGCTTTGACCCACAGAATGCTTGCTCTTGAAACTCTTACTCTTGTAAACCAGTTGCCATATTGTAAGAAGCCAAAGCTGTATGGAGAGGCCATGGGGGAGAGAATCAAAATGCTCTAGTAGAGGCCCCAGATGAGCTGAAAGCTGATAGCCAGCACCAATGTCACCCATATGAATGAGCCATTTTCGATATTCCAGCCCTGAGCCCCAGATGACGGTAGTACTGGCTGTTATCACACGGAATGGACAAACCACCCAGTTGAACTCAACAACCTACAGAATCATGACAGGTGCTGCAGGATTGCTTCTACCCCAAAGGGCACCTCCATTCCCCGAAGGGTCCTTGTAGGTTGGGCATGGCCCTGAGTGTTAGAGTGAATCAAATTAAAAGTTATGTCACAAGATAAGGATTTTGTGTATCTGCAGTTTAGCTGCCTACAGAGAGCTTCTACCTCCATAGACTTCACACTATAGTAAAGTAGGTTTTTGCATTTTAAATGGATGATTAGAGTGTGCTGGGCTGATGATAATCCATGGGAGATATGATGCCGGGAAAGCTCTCGAGAGTGAGGTTATAGGGTTAGAAAGATGTGGCTTGGAGAGAGGCATCTCCCCAGCTCTTGGAGGATGATTTTGGTTGTGAAAGTCACAATGGGTGAAAGCTGACTTTTATCTGAAAAAGTCTCGTGGGGTTTTGTCAGAGACTTCTAAAGGAACCTTGATCATTTAAGCAGGAATATAGTGCTTTTATGTTGTAATCCACACGGCAAAGAAATGTAAGCTTTGTCTAAGAGCTATTTACGCATTCTATTAGTTTTACATTTTTCACCTTTATATTATGTTTTCACTCTTTTGCCATTATGTGTTAGTTTTTTTTCCTGATCAAATCAAGACTCATGCTTTTAGATATAAATCTGTGGTTTGTTTTTCAAATGTTTAATTTCTCCCTTAACTTTATTATTTTTTGTTGTTTCTTGTTAAAGATTATCTAAAAACATTATCTTAAGTTTATCTTATATTTATCTTATTTATCCATGGAGCAGTCTGATATTTTTTTCCTGAAAGCGTAGGTCATGATAAAGCCACCAGAGTGTACAATGCATGTAAAGCAAGGAGAGAGGTTTTAAAAACTTTTAATTTGAAAGGTTTCAAACTTATGGAAATGTGACAAGAATAAGAATAGTACATAGGACAGCAGTATGCCCATTATCCAGATTAACCTGTTGTTAACATTTTGTTCCATTTGCTTTCTCTCTTCCCCCCCGTGTGTATGTGTGCCTTTTATGTTTTTATTTTATTTTTTAAAAGATTTTATTTGAGAGAGAGGGAGAGTGTGAGAGAGAGCACAAGAGTGGGGTGAGGGGCAGAGGGAGAAGCAGACTCCCTGCTGAGCAGCGAGCCCATGAGGGGCTCAATCCTGGGACTCAGGGATCATGACCTGAGCTGAAGGCAGACTTTTAACCGACTGAGCCACCCAGGTGCCCTCGTATGTGTGCCTTTTAGAGTTTTTCTTTTTCTGTATTAGGAAGTTTGAGAGTAAACGGCATGCATCTTGGCCCTAAAATCATCACTATGCATTTCTAAAGAATAAGGATATTATTCTTTTAAATACATTACAGTTATCAACTTTACTATTTAATATTGTTACAGTAACTTTATCTAATCTACTATCCATATTCCAATTTTGTCTGTTGACCCCATAATGTCCTTCATTGCCCTTTCCCCCTGCAGTACGTGATACAGTTTAAGAACAGATTGTCGTATCTCTTTAGTCTCCTTTAACCTGGGAGGAACACTTCCACAGCCTTTTTTTTTTTGCCTTTTATGACACTGATGTTTTTAAGAAGACAGTCTCTTTTTAAAAAAGAGAATGTTTCTCATTTCAGGTTTATCTGATGGCTCCTCATGGTTCTATTCAGGTTGTGAATTCCAGGCTAGAAGTGATGTATATTCTTTTCCAGAGGTACATGATATCCATTTACCCCTTGATGCTGATATTAATTTTGATAATCTGGTCAAGGCATTCTCCAGTTTATCCCTTTACTGTTCCCCCCCCTGCCATTTGCAACTAATAAGCTTCTGGGGAGACCATGAAAATATTCCACTGCTCGTGAAAATTTACGCTGAGATTTGGCATCTACTGGTGACTCATGCCTGAGCTAAAGCTTAATATGATGGCTGCAAAATTATGACTTTCTATGTTCCCCACTTCCTCCACATTTACCAGTCAACACTCAGTGTTCTACCATAAGCAAGAGCCCTCTTTCCTCCCCACTGATTTATTTTTTTATTATTTGTTTGGACTCATTAACTGTGTTTTCAATGGTCTATAATTCATTACTGTCCTTAATTATTCTAGTGTTTAAATGTTTCCAGATTAGACCCACTGGAGCCTCTTCCAGCTTCCTCCTGTATCCTTGTGATGCTCCCATCATCTTTTTAAAGCACTTTCTTACTTTCCAGCATGACAAAATGTTCCAGGCTCATCTTGTAGCCACTCCACTCTAGCCCTGAAATCAGCCATTTCTTTAAGGAGCCTGGGTTTCTTTCAGTGGGGAATGGTGTATGAGATGAAGACACAAGCACGAGGCATGTTAGGAGGGTCATTTTTGGTGGGATTGAACTGGATTTAGAAGGCCTTTTTAGTTAAGAGCTATGGCCAAAATGATGTTTATCTACATTTACAAAAAAACAAATGACTAACTTTCTGCCTTAGATCAAGAGTATCCATATATTCAGGTGATTATATCATAATGAGGTACATATTTGAAGACATCATCTAGATAATTAAACTCCCAAATCTGCTCTTGAGGATAATTTTTTATTTTTTCCTATACAGTCTTTCATTATTAGCACTTGCAGTGAAAAAGTAATTAATAAACTTGCTATATTCTAAACACACAAACTATCAAATTATATTACTGAGTGCAAATGAGTTTTTGACTGCATTCTTTATTGTTATTTTAGAAATACCGAGGAGTTTGGTAACCTAGTATGATGGAGGTTTGAGAGACTCAATTAGTTATAGAAATGAAGATGTTACATTTTCTCTGTTTGAATAGAAGGGTATATGACTTTTGATTCCATTACATACTCTTTGGCAGAGGGATGGCAGAGATCATTCCAGAGTCCTGGCAGGCAGTCTTTCTCACTGAACAACCCCCCTCCACACCCCCTATTCTGCCCTTATGGCTGCTTCTACTAATTTTGCAAGCCTGAAATTGGATTGCTACGCCTGTTGCCCACACTATGTTATAAAGCTCCGTAGAGAGTCCCATGTATATATTTTGAGTTTTCCTGGGTAAGTTGTCCAGAATATTCAGTTATGTGTGAAATAGATTTGGTCCCAAACCATTTGAACTCAGGAGAATTAACTATAATTGGTTCTGGGAGATAAAATATGTTTCCCCAGGAGTTGATGATTTTGAAAGGGTAGTTTTTCTTCTGGTCCAGATAGACATGAATCATCAAATAGGTGTATGGTGCGGTATCTTTGTTTCTGACCACAGAATCCAGTTGGAGACTCTAGCTAGTGGCTCCAGGTTTCTGGTCAGTCTCACTGGATTAATAATAATTACTAACATTTGGCTGCAGCTTTAATGTTTTCACAGTACCTTCATGTATGTTTATCACATTAGATGGTGTCGCTGGTAGTGAACGATTTGTGACCTCACTTACAGACACCCACACCCTGCCATGGGGTTTTGTCTCTTTCTAAGAATTTCTTCATGAAGTTGATTTAGTTACTCAAAGCTCTTTTAAGATAAGACAAAAATGAATAAATAGACCCTTGGCCTTTCCTACTCTAGAAGATCCAAGTTCCTTGTTTGTGGTTATAGAAGATATTGGGTGGTGTCTTTCCTCTAACTTCACTGTCTAACTCTTTTCTATGGCATGAAAATGAAGGCAAATATAACCATCCTGATTAAAGATATAAGTATACTCAAGCCCAGAAGAGGTTAAATGACATAACTGAGGTCATTTTTCAAGAATGAGCAATTAAGACTCTGGGTTCAGCTCACTTTTTAAAATTGCTGGTAAGGATTTCTTTGAAAGCCTTGTAATCCATAGATGTTCTAAAAGGGCTGAATTTAGATGCTGGCCTGTATTTCTGTAGGTGGTTAAAAATGGTCGGAATTGGAAGGAGTCACAGTAATCAAATCTATTTTTAGAAGTACATTAGCATATGGTTTTGCAAACTCACATTTCATTCCTATAAAAACCAGTGAGTGCTGTCATAAAAATACTGTCAAGATTTACTGCTTCTTCATGAGACCCAGGACTAAGCCAGAGGGACACCATGCACCCTAAACCTACTCATAGCTGTTGCCTCTGAAACTCTACTCTGTAATTTGGTAAGTGTTTTAAAAAATTCAACTAAATGGCTACCACATGGTAGAAAATTAGCAATCTGGGACTGAAACTTTTGTGTGGTATTAAATACACATATGGAAAAAATTAAATATCATCCTCAATGCCCTCCATGTGTTCAGATGTATTAAATGAAATGCTTATAAAGTGTGACATTATTTAACTTTTATAAGGTTTGTCACATCTAGTAAAACTTATTACTGTTCTTTTGAAAAGCTTCATACAGGTGCCTTCTGAGCTCATATCAGTCTGGATGTCCTATAATACACATATAATTTGTTGCTGGATATAGCACTAGGCAATCAAGAGTAGAACTTTAACCAGGGCAACTTAATATAGCACAGAATGCAGTAACTGGCAGTAGGTAATGCTGTGGTAGGTTGGTCCATAATCTTCTTTTCTATGGAAAGGATTTTATAAAACACAGAGGGTGAAGTATGTACCATAAATTGTTTTAATAAAATTTGGCTCTTTAAAATAATTGACTCTAAGTATCTTATATTTCCCTAGATTTGAAGGGTAGTGCCATGTGACGTTCATAGTCTGCACGTACAAATGTGACTAGGCTGCTCAATAAATGCCATAATCATATTGATACCACTGATAATAAGGATTTTAAAAGAAATTTGTCACCTTAACTTGGTTTACTCTTGTACAAAAAGATATTTCCTGAGCTTTGTTGCTCCATTTGCTAGAGACTGTCTAGTATGTTGGCTACTTAGAACCCAGGTGTGCCCAGGAACCTTGATCTCTGTTACAACAGGTGTGGTTTACAGCCCACCAGCATCAGAATCACCTGGAGGATTTGTTAAGCACATGAGATCTGGGTTTCATTCTAGGCCTACTGCCTCTGCGTGCATAGCAAACCTTCCAGGTGATTCTTATTCACCCTAAAGTTTGAGACTCTCTGACAGTTCAAAGCTCTTTGGTTACATAGAGAAAACCAAGGCTGAGAAGCTTATTAAATGTCCCAACTGTATATGCTAGTATATGAAATGCATAATGATGCATTACTACCCAGCAGTCCCTAAGGTTTTCAAATGTACAAATGATACCCACACAGAATTGGTTCCCTGTTAGGGCATATTGACTAACCTACTGTAATGGCAGCCCATGTTAGAATGAGCCACCTTGGTGCATCCAGAATCTCAGCCTGGTGGACCGTGGAGCAGGGGGATATATTTTTGCTGAGATTGAGACCCAGAGGTCTCAAACTCTTCCATACCATTTATGCAGGAAATTTACATTTCCTATATTTAGATCCCAGTTCTATAGAGTTATTATTTTCTTTAGGCTGTGGGCCAAAAGAGTTTAACCTGCTCATATTTGTAATAGATCAAACTCCCAGACAATTTGAAAGGTATACTTCATTTCATACAGAAAAAAGCAAAATTTATCAAACCAAATTCTTCCCTGTAAAGAACATGACTGAAGTCCCTTTTAATTGCTTCATACTGTGAAAAAATGTCTGCTGGGTGAATGCTCCAGGTTGTGGTTAAAGAATCTTGCATCATAAGAAATATCTGGGCTAGAGTTCCACCTCAGACAGCCAGAAAGAGTCAATGACTATGTCTAAAGAAAAACAAATAAGGCATTTCCAAGGAGAATGTTGAGTTCCTCAGGTCTGATTATTCCTACCACCCCATGTTGCTGCCATCCTCAGTGATAATGTCATTGAGGCTTTGGTTACAGTAACTTTGGCTCTCCGGGTCTAGATTTTCCCATGGAGCAGCAAACTGCTTGAGGCAGCTGGTACATGATCAAACGCTCAAAGAGCTGCTAAAAATATAACTACCTGTAAATGTCAATGTTTTTCAAATAAGTGTTTTTTCCTTTAGTTACAAATTTTGTGCTGTATTTTAATGTCACTCAGGAGTTGGCATAATAGCATTGGACGAGAGCAGTCTTGCAGTTACTTGTTTTCTATTTCTATAGGGCAGTGGCAAAAGCCTGTGAACAGTGTAGTTTTCCCATAAGTGCCTTGTTTTTTGCTGCCATCCTGAATACTCCTTCATCTTTGGTTATCTGTGGGGAATGACTGTTCACTTCTCATGTCTAACTGCCTTACAAGTTCCAACAGAATCACCAAAATCAGGAGGCGATTCTTTTCTTTGTAAAAATGGTCCAGCCTGAGTTTTGTAGAACAAATATATTGCTCATCATTTTTTTGCCACTATTGACAAAAAAATGAGCATTTACCCACCAGCAGCCAAGAGTCAACAGTTTTCAAAGAGATTGGTAAAGTGCATGATTCTTTTGTTTATTTATATTTCTGGTTGAGTGTACAGATGGATAACTCTTGGATTTTGGAGTCAACTGCACTTTCTAATGAAATATGTGGTTCCAATTGCCAGGGACAGGAGATTCAACCATCTAGTTTTGAATGTTACAGTTGGCCTTTGATTGCTTTGAGTCAATGAAGGGGAGATTATGGGTGTTTGATCCAGTTGGAATGTGCTGTGACTTCTTTCCTTGAAGCAGGAATCTGGCGTGATTGGGCCTTGGCTTTCACTTGCCAGGGCAGTGTGAGTGTTGAGCAGAGGGGAGCTGTTGTATTAAATGAAGCTTCACACCATGGCAGGGCTGCCTTCTGCCTGGCTTAGGGCCCCACGGGAAGTCTCCCTGCCATCTGGCTCCAGGGAAGAGGCGTGTGCTTCTGCTGCCTGAAGCCCTCACTCCAGGGCCAGATGAGATGTGCCTGAGCCATTGGCAGTTTGTGACACTTGAATAGGAAGGAAGTCAGAAAACAGATCTCTCCTCCAATCAGTTTGGAGAATATCAATCAGGAGAAAAATAAAATATTTCAGAAATTATCTGATAAGATTAGGATTGATCATTTATTGATTAATCAATGTAGTCAAAGTTATTTGATGTGTGAAATGTATGCATCTCTCTCCATACATGTAGTTATGCATATAAGTACTTGCTATACATACATATTACTTGAACTTAAAATGTATACACATATATTTGCCAATCTTTTGATGTAGGTCCAAGGCCTTTTCTTTCTTTTCCCCCTAAAGGTTTATTTATTTGAGAGAGAGAGAGAACACGCATGCATGCGCACACATGAGCTGGGGAGGGGCAGAGGGAGAGGGAGAGAGGAATCTCAAGCAGTCTCCCCGCTGAGTGAAGAGCCCGATGTGAGGCTAAATCCTAGGACCTGAGATCATGACTTGAGCCAAAATCAAGAACTTAACCAACCGAGCCACCCAGGCACCCCAGGGCCTTTTATAAATTGCTGGTTGGCTGGTTGGAATCCTGACTGTCTTTATTCCAGAAAGTACCACCATAGAGCATTTTCTTTCTTTAAAATGGAGTGGTGGGGGGTGGGAAGGATGGGGTGGCTGGGTGATAGACATTGGGGAGGGTATGTGCTATGGTGAGCGCTGTGAATTGTGCAAGACTGTTGAATCACACATCTGTACCTCTGAAACAAATAATACATTATATGTTAAAAAAAAAAAGAAGAAGATAGCAGGAGGGGAAGAATGAAGGGGGGGAAATCGGAGGGGGAGATGAACCATGAGAGACGATGGACTCTGAGAAACAAACTGAGGGTTCTAGAGGGGAGGGGGGTGGGGGCATGGGTTAGCCTGGTGATGGGTATTAAAGAGGGCACGTACTGCATGGAGCACTGGGTGTTATACGCAAACAATGAATCATGGAACACTACATCAAAAACTAATGATGTAATGTAAGGTGATTAACATGACATAATAATTAAAAAAATAAAAAATAAAATGGAGTGAGAACTTAAAGATACTTGCAGAGCAACCTGAAAGCTGAATCCTTATGGAGGTTTACCTAATTATATAACTCTTTTAAAAAAGTAACTCATCCTTATGGAGCTATTCCGAAATAATCACCTTGGTTTTTAAAAGAAACAATAATTCTCTTTTTACACTCTTTATCAATTTCAATAATTGTTCCTTAATTTAGGTAGTATAATTGCAACTAGCACAAAGGGTTTGGGTACAGACTCAGCTGGCTCATGGTAACCCAACAGTACCTGGGATGGGAGAAGGGTGGGGACTTTCTTAGTGACACATAGAAATGATTCTAATTGTAACTTACTTAGGACTATAGGCCCCGAGTGTGTACATGCTGCTGCAACTTCTCTGACAGACATCAACCTGGCCAGATAGGAGAGCACTAGGGTGTGGACCAGATCAGGCTACCATTCTTGGACCTTATCTGTCTGGTCCAAATCTTATTGAGAGTGCATTGCCTTGCTATATATGAAAAAAAATTGAGACTTGACAGCCACATTAGAAAAAGATATTCGTTGAAGGAAGAACTGGAGAACAACATCTGGTTTTGGTAAAGTCCAGTCTTTGTGCCCAATTTTACAGCTAAGCTGACTGAAGTACCACAAGGTCATGACTTGTCTAGGGTCAGCTCGTCGGTCAATAGCTTAGTTGCTATATGATCCCCAAACTCTCATAACTTTCAGCCCTATATTTTAACTATTTAGCCACGTGGCCTGCTACAGGATATGCCACAAAATGTCCCAGATGTGCACTGAGAGAAATCCTTCCGTGACCCAGCTAACATCAAGTCCCCTTAGGACTTTCTGATTATTAAATGTTCTTGGAGACCTCTCCTACAGTGTAAGTGCATTAACCCAAATGTTATGAGGATTTCCCCACATGACAGTGTTATAAGATTTTCTTATGAGGTCACTTCCTAGGAAGGCAGGGATTTAAAATCTGCCACAACAGGCAATGAAGCAAGCAACATGTGGCTTTGCTTTCAGTTTGACATTTCAAGCAATGAAGAATTTATATGGATAAGCTAATACAGCTGATGTAGCTTTTTTGTTTGTTTATAGGCTTTGGTTTCACCTTGAAAATATCCTCTCTGAACATCAGAAGTGCGCATTATCCCTGAACGGTATATTAACTTCTAACATTTCTGACTTCCAGTCATGAGAATTTCAAAACCAATTGCATATAGCAGTGAGGCTTTTCACTTTTAATGATGCATTCAGAAGGCCAGCTTTTCCCATTTTCTATGCTATCTTCATTCATCCCATTAACTACTATCAGCTCTGATGGAAACCATCCCTTCTTCTTAAAAAAAATGAACGCCGTACTAAGTTGCTTCTTGCCTCTTAGAGAAAGTATTCAGATCACTTAGGTAAACCATGCTGAGAGAGAATATGTTGACTGCTCGTGTATTTTTTCCCCAAACCATCTGTCAGTCTTTTATTTCTATTGAGGTTCGCCAATGCATTTTTAGCTTGGGCCCTAGTAGTGAGACTCAATACAAGACATTTCTTCAGAAATGTTGTGGAACTTTTATGGACATTCTTTTTTTTTTTTTTTTAAGATTTTATTTATTTATTTGACAGAGAGAGACAGCGAGAGCAGGAACACAAGCAGGGGGAGTGGGAGAGGGAGAAGCAGGCTCCCCGCCGAGCAGGGAGCCTGATGTGGGACTCGATCCCAGGACCCTGGGATCATGACCTGAGCCGAAGGCAGACGCTTAACGACTGAGCCACCCAGGCGCCCTTTTTATGGCCATTCTATTGTTATTTAAAAACCACATACTGTATGGTGACCCACATAACATAATAAAATAAAATAAAATAAATAAAAAACACCTACTTTCTTAGTTTTTTCAACAAAGTTTATGAGTTTACCGAGACTTTAAAAAAATGTATTCACGGGCGCCTGGGTGGCTCAGTTGGTTAAGCGACTGCCTTCGGCTCAGGTCATGATCCCGGAGTCCCGGAATCGAGTCCCGCATCGGGCTCCCCGCTCGGCGGGGAGCCTGCTTCTCCCTGTCACCCTCCCCCCTCTCATGTACTCTCTCTCTCTCATTCTCACTCTCTCAAATAAATAAATCTTTAAAAAAAAAAATGTATTCACTTCCCAAACCTTCCAACTCTGTACATGATCATCTGAAACAAAACTGATTGAGTTTATTTAACAAAGGGCTGCCTAAACCAAATTCTGCCCTGCTTTTCTTTTGTTTTCCATATATATTTGCTAAATCTGTGTAATTTGGTATTTTGTTTCTCCAGAACACACTGCCAGTCTTGTGTATCCAATCGTCGGCAGCTGCAGGCCGACTGGGACATAGAGATGAGGAGCACAGCGGGAGGAATGCGGGAAGCCACATTGTAGGAGGGAACGGGCTGCCCAAACGGAGGCCTCGGAGCTAAGGACTCCACCGAATCAGCCCTCCTGTGCTTGCCTGTTCCCAAACTGGTTCTGGGAAAAGTCAGGATGTCACAAATGGCCTCCACGTCCGCAACTAGCCCAGCATTTGTGATGGAGGCCTAGAGGCGCCAAGGTGTGTTTCAGATAATACCTGTGAAATTCCTCTGTCACTGCTTCACTCTGAGGCTCTGGAAAACCACTCCTGTTTTGGTTTCTGTCTTGTTCTATGGGTTATATTCTGGAAAAATGTGACATAATCTGACGTGATAGAAGTCAACTCTAAGTTTTCCATAGAAATAGTATAAGAGGAGATTATACCCATCTTAATAAGAAATACTACATTTACTCCTTCCTCCCTCCCTCCCACCCTTCCTTCTTTCCTTAAGAAATACTTCTTAGTATCTATTATGCACAAGACCTAAAATACGGTGGGAAACAAGATATTGAGTGTCTTATTTTATATCACATAGTATGAATCTTTAGTGTATAGAAATTATACAGAGCAACTCCATCATTAGCAATAATTACATTTAAGTACTTCATCAAAGTATATAATAAAAGCTTTTTAAAATCTCCATCAGTCGTACCTTATTTTGATGGTAATGATCAAGATACTAAAAGAACACTTTCAAAACTAGCTCAACTTCATCCTCAAAATATGTTTATCAAATTGAATGATGGCTGTGGGATTCAGAAGGGCTTATTTGAAGAATTTTAAAAGGAAAATGTCACTTATGATTTTCCTGACTATAGAGTATTATTTGTTTATTATAGAAGAATGGGAAAGCTCTCAAAAATATGAGGAACAAAGTAAAAATTGTGCATGGTTCTATTACCCAGAGATAGCTAACACCATTAATATTTTGATATATTTCTTCTGGCCTGTGTATTTGTGTATACATATAAAGCAAAAAAGAAATTTTTTAAAAAGACTTAATTTATTTTATTTGAGAGAGAGAGCGAGCGAGAGAAAGCACAAGCAGGGTGAAGGGCAGAGGGCGAAGCAGACTCCTCGCGGAGCAGGAAGCCCGATGTGGGACTTGATCCCAGGAGTCCGGGATCATGACCTGAGCTGAAGGCAGATGCTTAACTGACTGAGCCACCCAGGCGCCCGCAAAACAGAAATATTGTTTTACATATTTATATAAAACAAAGTTGATATCACTGTTATATTAATTTTAAAATTGTTTTTAAAATTTAATATGTTACAAGTGTTGCCTTTGGTTAATAGGGTTTTATAAAATATGATTTTTAATGGACTGCCGAATGTTGTATTATATGAATATGCATAAGCTGGGTATTAAGGTTATTTTAAATTTTTGACTAGTATATATAACTTCTAATTAGGTATCTTTATATATAAACCTTCGTATATGCCTTTGACCATTTCTAGGATAAATTTCTTTTTTGTTTTTGTTTTTTAATGGTAATGAACATTTATTAAGCAGTTACCACATTCCAGGCACAGTTGCTATTGCATTGCCTTATATACCTCATCTCATTGCATTGACTCTGGGACCTAGCTTTTAGCATTATTTTCATTTATTGATAAGTAAACTGAGGTTAAAGAGATTATGTGACTTGCTCAAGGTCACACATCAGGGAATAAAGAGCTAGAGTTCAACTTATAATTATCAACGATGAACAAAAGAAAAAAAAAATCAGAGTTTTTCCTGAATGGACAATAGCCACGCCAAGTCTAAACAGAGACAGCTGAGGGTTAATCTGGGTAGCAAAGTGTTATCTTCCTCAGCTTCTGATCTCTGTTCCCCTTACTCTTTCAGTTCCCCTCTTTTCTCTGTCTTTTTTTTTTTTTTTAACTTAAATTCAAGTTAGTTTACATACAGTTTAGTATTGGTTTCAGGGGTAGAATTTAGTGATTCATAGGATAAATTTCTGTAAGAATTGGAGTTGCTAAGCCAAAAATGATGATTATTTTTTAAGACAGGCTCCTTTTCTTTTTTAAAGGTTTTATTTATTTATTTATTTATTTATTTGAGAGCGAGCGAGCGAGAGAGAGAACGCACATGCGCAAGAGGGGGAGGGGCAGAGGGATAGGTAGAAACTCTCAGACTCCCCACTGAGTGTGGTGCTGGACACAGGGCTCCCTCCCATGACCCTGAGATCATGACCTGAGCCAAAACCAAGAGCGCAATGCTTAACCAACTGAGCCACCCAGGCAACCCTATTTTTTAAGGCTCTTAGTTTCCCTCCACTGTATTTCAACTATCAATGGATGAGAATGATTACATCCTACATATTTTTTAATGTTGGATATCAAATTTTAAAATTATTGTTTTTGGGAATATTTAAACAGAACCTGTATTTAGATTATGGAAATCATAATAGATCTGGTCTGAGAGAATAAATATTGAAATGTTTTTCAATTAAATTTATGTAAGTGTTATTCAATTTATTAGTTGCAGTGTATAGTTAAACCCATCAAACCAGCTAAGCCATTGAATCATAGAGACTGACTGAAAATGGGACTCTTCCCTATATTTCTTACAGAGGGTTATTTAGTTTCTGCTTGAACACTTCCAGGGACTAGGAGTTCACAATTTCACCATGCAACCCTCAAACTTCATCTTAAATTATGTAGGTCAAGCTTGTGTGTGCTTGTCTACCTTTGAGTCCTTGGAGGTGATCCAAACACACTTGATAGCCAATTTACAATTTGTTGGTTTACATTTCCCACAAGTTGTGTGTGTGCATGCTATCTTGCCCATATTTTAAAATTTACGGTGAACTAGGGACAATCCTAAAAGAACCCAGCAAAATAATGGCACTAGATATAGGTCACTTTCAAGTTACATAATTATGGTGTTATACATGACTATGTTGGACTCTGTGTGTTACCTCCTAGAATGATGAATTTGTTATTAAGGAGAATATCTTCTTAGACAACAGGCATTCCCTGCAATATGGACACTGAAGACTGTATCATGTCAAGTTTCCTAGTATGTAGAATTCTTGGAAGAAACAGTATATTTGTGGGGTTGGGAAACATGAAGATTTCTTATTTACTATGTTGTTTAGTGTTATATGATAATAACATTAATATAGTACTTATTTACAAATTATTGCACAAACATTATCTTTGATTTCCCAAATAATGTTGCAAAATAAGTGTAATAATTACATCATTATTATTATTATTGGGTAGGATTACATTTTCTCCATGTTATGAATAAAGAAATCAAATGCTTACAATTGTGCTCATCAAAAATTTTACACAGCTAGTTAACTTGAACTGGAATCAGTACTGCAATTCAAGAACAGAACTTATGATTATATATTTTGTGCTCTATTCACCTCTTAATACAATGTAGTAATTAGATGGTCCATTTTTTTTAACCTTGCTCATTTTTTTTTTTAGATTTTTTTCTTTCTCATGTTTTAGGAGGTTTTTTTTAATTGAAGAATAGTTGACACACAATGTTACATTAGTTTCAGGTGTACAACATAGTGATTTGACAAGCTTATGCATTATACTGTGCACAATGCTATTACTATACCATTGACTATATTCCCTATGCTATACCTTCTATCCCCATGACTTATTCATTGTGGAACTGGAAGCCTGTATCTCCTACTTCCCTTTACCCGTTTTTTTTAAAGATTTTATTTATTTATTTGACAGAGAGAGACACAGCGAGAGAGGGAACACAAGCAAGGGGAGTGGGAGAGGGAGAAGCAGGCTCCCTGCCAAGCAAGGAGCCCAGTGCGGGGCTCAATCCCAGGACCCTGGGACCATGACCCTAGCCAAAGGCAGATGCTTAACGACTGAACCACCGAGGGGCTCCTCCCTTTACCCTTTTTACCTAACCCCCTCCACACATCCCCAGTGGCAACCAGCAATTTGTTTTGTGTATCTATGGGTCTGTTTCTGCTTTTTGTTTTTCTCATTTGTTTTATTTTTTTATTTTATTAAGTTTTTATTTAAATTCTAGTTAGTTAACATATGGTATAATATTGGTTTCAGGAGTAGAATTTAGTGATTCATTTCTTACATACAACTCCCAGTGCTCATCGCAACCAGTGTCCTCCTTAATACCCATCGCCATTTAGCCCCTTCCCCACCCACCTCCCACCCCCAGCAACCCTCAGTTTGTTATCTATAGTTAAGAGTCTCTTACGGTTTGCCTCATCTGTTTTGTTTCTTAAATTCTACATATGAGTGAAATCATATGGTATGGGTCTTTCTCTGATTGACTTACTTTGCTTAGCATAATGTACTCTAGCTCCATCCATGTCACTGCAAATGGCAAGATTTCTTTCTTTCTTTCTTTCTTTCTTTCTTTCTTTCTTTCTTTCTTTCTTTCTTTCTTTCTTTCTTTCTTTCTTTCTTTCTAAGAAGGAGAGGGGTGGGGAGGGGCAGAGGGAGAGGGAGATAATCTTAAGCAGGCTCCATGCCCAGTGCAGAGCTGGACTTGGGGCTTGATCTCACAACCTTGTGACCATGACCTGAGCTGAAATCAAAAGTAGGTAGCTTAACCTACTGAGTCACCCAGGTGCCCCATGATTTCATTCTTTTTGATGGCTGAGTAATATTGCATTGTGTATATACACCACATCTTCTTTATTCATTCATCATTGATGGACATTTGGGCTCTTTACATAATTTGGTTATTGTTGATAATGTTGCTGTAAACATCAGGGTGCATGTGCCCCTTTGAGTCAGTATTTTTGTATCCGTTGGATGAATACCTAGTAGTGCTATTGCTGGATCATAGGGTAGTTCTATTTTTAACTTTTTGAGGAAACTCTGTACTGTTTTCCAGAGTGGCTGCACCAGTTTGCATTCCCACCAACAGTGTAAGAGGGTTCCCCTTTCTCTGCATCCTCGCCAACATCTGTTTCCTGTGTTGTTAACTTTAGCCATTCCGACAGGTGTGAGGTGGTATCTCGTCGTAGTTTTAATTTGCATTTCTCTGATTATTATTGATGCTGAACATCTTTTCATAAGTCTGTTGGTTGTCTGTATGTCTTCTTTGGAAAAATGTCTATTCAGGCCCTCTGTGTTTTTAAAAATCAGATTATTATTATCTTTTTTGTGTTGAGTTGTTCTATATATTTTGGGTAGGAAGCCCTTATTAGGTTCTTAATGCTTGTTGATTTTACATGATTTTACTATGATGTAAACATCTAAGAGTTCTGCACAGGTCTTAGTATTTCTTAATCCAAGGATTATGTTCAAAATGCCCAGTGACTTAGGTCAGATAAAGTTTTTTTTGTTTTTGTTTTTTTTTTAGAAAAGAAGCCTGCATTTGTGTACCATGTCCACATGGCCCAAACCATTGTTTTTTCAGGGTTGTACAATTTTATCAGCAGAAGAGAACAAAGGCCAAAACCTTTCTTGTTAGATTCAACTGCTGCCTGTCACATTTATCAGAGAGGAAGTCTATAGCTAGAGAAATTATGGCTGGCAAGTCGTGAGTGTTTGCTGTTATTGGGCATCTTTGCTGTTGGGGAAGAGAGTTGATTGAGTTGGAGAGATCGAAGATGACCGTTTTTTGTGTCTAATTCATATTTATTTGTATGCATCTGCTGTACGTTTATAAACAGTGGCATCGAGAAGGGGTAAGACAGAGGGAACATAAGTATTCCCTGAGCCAGGGATGACTTTTAACTCCTTGAATAAGAGCACTGGAGTGAAGATAAAGGTCATGTTGGCAGTGAAGTATCAAGATTTTCATTAGTCCATGAATCAGAATTTTATTTCCACCTAACTCTTCATGCTGACACCCTGGGGCATAGTAAAACAGAGTTCTAATCAAAACAGCATAATGAAATATAATCTAAAAAGGAATAGGTTTATAGGTTAGCTTCCAAAACAGACAGGTGTTTTGTTATTTTAAGAATAAAGTTCTCTGACAAGTTTCTTTTGTAGTTGAATATGATCTGTAAGATGCATTTTTTTTCTTAGAGCTTCAAGAAGTCCCATAGTAAGGAGCTTAAAGGTCACATAAATGGAAATGAAAATGAGACTTGGTAAATCTTTCAAGTTAGAAGCAGTAGAGGGCAGAGCTAATATTAACTTTCTTAGGCATCAATATCCATTCTTTTTTATGTAGATGAACTGATTCAACTCAATTAATTTGTTTATTCATCTGATTAGTAAATATTTATGGAGTGCTGTCTGTGTGTCCAGAACGTTACTAGATTTTGGTCTTCTGCTGCCACAGGTGGAAAAGAATTCAGAAGTTAAAAGGTAGTTGTGAACTGACAGAAATACATCCAGTGATTGCATTGAGCTATTTGCACAATACGAAGCAAAGAACTATTAGACCTGTAGTCACTGCGTCAGGAGAAATTGTCTATGGAACTGGTGTCTTTATTTTTTAAAAATTCCATGACTGCAACATTTATAAGATACACAACTTTTATAAGATTAAAATGCATTAAATGTAGACAATTCTTCAAACTGACAACAGCATGTGTTTACTTACGCAAATTTATTTTGTTTCCTGAAGTTTGATTCTAAACCTTTGTCATTTTCAAAATCTAAAGTTTCTCCTGAATCATTTTTAGTGTCCACAGTGATGCATAATATAATAATGACAGATGGTTTCCTATAACCCACACTTCTGCTCTGGACCTCCTTAGCACTAGGAGAATGACTGGCTACTATACCTTTGAGACACATTGAAGAATACTATGTCTAAATTTGTTGTTTCACTTTTTCCTTATTTGATTTATGAATCTCTGAAAAGTCTCTGAAAGGTAAACAACTCAATGCTTCCGATAGGCAAATGTTTAGACCTTGAGAGGCAATCCTTCGTGGATTCACAATAACCCTTCCTAACTCTGAAATTTCTGTCATCTATTCCAAGAGATCTGGCTAAATTCATACGTATATAGGCCATAACAAATTACAGCACTAATTACAACACTAGTTATAACACTAGTTATGTTAGTTACAACAATAACTCATGCCTTGCAATGGCCAATTTGTTTTGACATAGATTGCAAAATTAATTTTTATTTCAGAAATGTTTAAATACAAAAAATGTGATCTTAAAATCAAGGAAATAATGTGATTCAAACAGAGGTGAGCATGTTGATTCCTAGGAAGGTGACTGGCTGGGCAAATGAGCTGGTAAAACTCATCTGTCCCTGCCTGATGTCTGATAACCTTTTAGCTGCATTTGACCCCTCTGAGGGTATGTGTGTATGTTTGTGGTTGATTGCTTTGACATATTCCATTTCTATTTCAAAACACTACAAGCCAAGAGTGTTTAAACTAATTTTATCAGTTGTACAAAAGCACAGAAAACAAATGTGAATACAGCAAGGGAGTCAGGGTTTTAAAGACATTAATATTTTCTGCTACCATAAATATTTTAAAAAATAACATTGAAACAAAATCAAAATAAAATTTTTTTCTTTACTAGAAAAATTCAATACTCACATACAGGAGTTTTAAAAAATACAATATTTATTAAGTAAAAAGTGTATTTATTTTTTTAAAGCTAATGACATACTTCAAATATACCAAAAATGAAAAACAGAAAGTCAAAATGTCTTATTTCTGATACTTAGTACAAATAACATGCACATAAAACCAATGTGGCTGGTTGGTTCTCTAGCAATGTTGTATTATCAGGAAGAATTTATGTATGAACACAATTCTTATTGTTTTTATTCTAGAATTTACAGAAAGATTATAAGCACAATGCAAATAACCTTTTTCCTGATTCTCTTGAGAACAAATTACTGATGTGATGCCCTGTCACTTTTGAAAACTTTATGGTATATTTCCAAAAAATAAAAGCATTTTCCTACATGTCCTCAATATAACCATCAAAATCATGAAATTATCACTGCTACATTATTACCATATAATATGCAGACACCAAGTTTGCTAATTGTCCCACTAATATTATTCTTTACAGCAAAAGGATCCAGTTCAGAATTGCATGTTATTTTTAATTGTCATGTTTTTATGTTTCTTTCAGGATGGAAAAGTTGTTCCTCATTCTTTTCTTAACCTCCATCATCTTGACACTTTTGAAGATTACAGACCAGTTATTTTGTAGAACGTCCATCAGTTTGGATTTGTGTGATGCTTCCCCATGGTTACATTCAAGACATGCATCTTTGGGGGCGCCTAGGTGGCTCAGTCATTAAGCGTCTGCCTTTGGCTCAGGTCATGATCCCGGGGTCCTGGGATCAAGCCCCGCATCGGGCTCCCTGCTCGGCGGGAAGCCTGCTTCTCCCTCTCCCACTCCCCCTGCTTGTGTTCCCTCTCTCGCTATGTCTTTCTGTGTCAAATAAATAAATAAAATCTTAAAAAAAAAAAAAGACATGCATCTTTGGCAGAAATACCAAACAAGTGACTCTGTTCTTCTCATTGCATTCTACCAGGTCGTGCACAATGCACAATTTCAATTTGTCCCATTTCTGATAATTTTTCTGATAATATTTGTTCACTTGATTAATACAAGTGTCTACCAGTCTTCTCCATGAAAGTTACTCATTTTCCCTTTGTAATTAACAAGTACTTTGTGGGAGGTGCTTTGAGTCTCTGAAAATATACTCCTCATCAAACTTCAATTAATTTATATATTTATTTATATCAGTATGGATTTATGGTTTTCTACTTTATTCAGGGGACTATAATCTATTGCTATCATTTATTTGATATCCCATTTCTTCCCCCTAGCTTTTGCTACTGGGAGCCCCTTTAAGTTGGCTTTTTATCTTTTAGCACATCTCTGTGTGAATGTCCTTCTTATGTCACTTGAGATCTAAAACTGCACCAGTTTTCCCTCCTGCCCTAACTCTTGGGTACCTCATTCCCTTGCTCAGGCTCTGGCACCCTGCTCCGGGCCATTTCAGCTGCATCCCCACCCCCCTCGTAAGTGGCATGGACTTCTTTCTTGCCCAGCTCCACCTAATGGCTTTTGGACTGAATTGTTCAGGAAGGGAAGAGGAAGATGAACATTTGTTGTCATTGTTGTCCTTCAGTGCCTCTTCTAGATCTTCATTAATTCATTCAAAAATGTTTTTGAGCACCAATATTTTGGTGGGTACTTTCTTCGTCTAGTAGACATAAAGATGGGTCACACAGTTGTCCCCTTTGGGAGCACAACATCTAGCAAGGAAACTAATACATGAATACAGCCATCTGAAATTAATGGAGCTAGTGCTGTAATAGAGGAATGAGAGAAGAGACATAAAGTCGTCATTCTGCCCACTATTGCAAGGAAAGCTTCAGAGAAGAGGGTGTATTCAAGCAAAGATGTTGTTCCAGGCTAAGGCAACAGTATAGTTAGAGGCATGGAGGTCCGAAAGTGCACGGAATCTTTGGGGAATAATAAGTGCTTTAGCAAATTTGGGATCTGGAGGAACATGAAAGAAAATGAGATGAATATATATTAAGATAAAAGCAGGTAAAAGAAAAATTGGGGCCTGATTAGAAGGACTTTGAATGTCATGTTAAAGTTTAAACTTTGCATATCAGATGAGATTTGTGTTTTAGAAAGATTACTTTGGCAGCAGAGTGGAGAAGAATCTGAAATTACATGAGAGACCAACCTTTCTTCCTAACTAAGTGGAGGCCCAGTTACGGTCTACACTCAGGCCTTCAAGAGTCAGGGAAGATGTGGGAATTCTGTGTCTGTAGGTCTGAGGCAAAGACAGTGGTACGCTGGTAAACCAGTTTTCTGGAAAAGTTAAAAGTCCTGATTTGCAGCATTTGCGGAATTTCTGAGGTGTAAATAAATATGCCCACTATGTCTGCTTTCAAGCTCCTGATATCTCATTAGTGAACAGAGTTTGGAAGAGATTAGCACAGGCTGCTCTCCCAGCCAGTGCAAACCGGCCCTAGCACACTACTGGAAGGTGAAGAGACTTCCTTCAAGGGGAAAAGAAACCAATGTGAGTGTCTTAGTCTGTTCAGGATGCTATAATAAAATACTAGAGACTGAGCGCCTTAAACATTTATTTTTCACAGTTCTGGAAGTGGGAAGTCCAAGATCAAGGTGCCAGCAGGTCTGGTGTCTGGTGAGGGCCCACTTCCTGATTCGTAGAAGGCTGTCTTCTCTCTGTGCTCTCCCACGGAAGAGGGGCAAAAGAACTCTCTGGGGTCTCTTTTATAAAGGCACTAATCCCATCTTAGACCCTCACCCTCATGACCTTATCACCTCCCAAAGGCCCCGCCTCCTAGTACCATCACATTGAGGGTCAGGATTTCAACATATGAATTTTGGGAAGACACAAACGTTTAGTTCATTGCAGGGACATTACAGGAAATGGGTTAAAACTATGATTTTTATGGAACAGGTCAAAGACCTACTCTGCACGAGAAGGAGCTGAGGCCATCAAGCACTTGAGAGCATAGAGGGTGCGTGACCCAGGGAGGAGTAGCACAGAGTCCTGGTTCGGCTTGCCTCGAGAGGAGACAGCGTGAATGACAAAGCTGTGCAGGTTGACAACCATCAGGAGCAGGCTGTGCTGCCCTAGAGGAATTTAGAGCTGCTGTACTGATCAAGGATAGAGCTATGCGAAGAAGCTGCCCCTGGGTGGGGTTCAAAACACCTACAAGCTAAGCACTCAGAGCCTCCCCCTAGGAGGCTGAGATATTGATTCCCTTAGGCCCTCAGAGTGATATTTTGGGACACTTACACTTTATTTTCTGCCATATACTTCTGAGACAAGGAATAGCTACCAGTTTGAATTTGGGGTGAGGGAATAAAAATAGCAAATAATAGCGGGTAATACTGAATCCCTATTGTCTTACAGACACTGTTCTAAATATTTTATAGGTATTGACTCCTTCATCATCCCTTATTTTATAGATGAGGAAATTTAAATGCAAAGAGATTAACTTGTCAAAGTCATATAGCTGGTAAGGTACAGCTATGGAATGAACTATGATAGTTTGACTCTGGAGCCACATTTTACAGGATACCCTCTCTGCTATACTGGGAAAAGGGAAAAACACAAGGAGGACAAAGTATTGATATCTCAAAATATTATCCCCTGTGTAAATTAGGTCAGTTCAAAGCCTGGCATAAAATAGATGTGCAATAAATATTTTTGAATAAATAAATGAAAAACTTCCCTTACATCACTCTCAATCTTTTTGAAATGAATGTTTGATAGTATTATACTTCTGTCCTGCTTTTTAATGTTAGGTATTTCAGAATTACAGTGATGTTGAGTAGTGCACTATATTTTCCCAAACAAGAATTTGAAATACACCAGAAGAATATGCATTTCTTCATTTCTGAAACACCGTGCAAGTGTTTTACTCCTGGACCAGGGAGCTCTTCTTCATCAATAGATTTAATTAGTTCAATTATTCATTTACAACAGCTCTTTCTCTCTTGACTTATTTTGCCCTGAAGAGTTACTTATGAGGCAGGCAGGCCTGGCTATTACTGCTGAGGGTTTTGTGAGGTGACAGTCAGTGCTCCAGGAGTCTGCCTTGATCTATATGCAGGGTCCATATATCCTGCCTGAAACAAGTGCTCTGGGATCTGTCTTTACCTTCCTTTGAGCTTATTGTTTCAAAAAAGTCTGCTCTTTGGGGGAAGTCAAGAATGCGTTGTTCCATCTCTATGATGAGAGGCAGATCTCTCACTAAAAGAAAAACTGCATTTTTGAAAGGCTGCATAGGTTGGCACTTAAAAGGGAATTCCAGCTGCTTAATTTAGGGTTCTGAGAAAAAGATCCAGTATAAGAATGCTGTCTGGCAGTGGGCCTATAGCATTTTCAACTGATTGTGAATTGGAGACATTTTCATCATGTTAGGGATGCCGCTTTTCACTATTGTGTTCTCCTGACACAAGAAAACAAGTGAGGATATACAGGTTAGTCCTGGTATCATAGCTCCACTCATGAACATGATCAATGCCAGTTGTATCAGAACTAAAGATGGCCTCATGCTTGCTGACATATTTGACGTAAAAAACTGAGCAAGAATTCAAAAATATTTCTACCCAAGTTGTTGTTGTTCTTCTTTATTTTAATACTTGCCTTCTATTTTTCTTTCTTTTGTGTCTAAGAAACTATTCTGAAGATATGGAGAGGTAAAAGAGAACTTCAGAACGTTGTTAATTTCCTGTATTAATTTTTTTCCCCCAGTGGCTTGACACACAAAAGATTTATATGACCAGGCAACTTACCAGGGCAGCTGTGGTCCTTGTGATGGCTCAACAATTCAGACTGCTTTAATCTTGTTGTCATACAAGACCTCCACATTCTTGGATGAAGACAAAAAGAAGCTAATGGGTTGTTAGAGGTTTTTCATGGCTTCAGCCTGGAAGCAACACATATCATTTCTGCTGCTATTTCATTGGCTAGAAGTTTTGATGTGAGCCTGTGTAACTGTAGGAGTCTGGGAAAGATAGTCTTCCATGTGCCCAGAAAGAAGAGAACTAGATATTGGTGAATACCAAAATGGCAGCCATAGACATGTTATCCAATGAAGCTCACCAGACAGCAGCATAATCCAAATGGCACATAGTCCAAATGAACATAATAAACTCCCAAGTTTGCTGCCACCCATACAAACTAACAAAATGAAGCTCCTCCCATTTTGAAGACCACTTCTTGTTTCTACAAAGCATTTGAGGTTCCCAAGATGAATTTCCGCTCCCACAGAATTTCTTCTCTTTCATTTTTCTTTTATTCTATGTTTTAGCCAGAGGAATGTTGCTCAAGTCCTTGTGTAGATTCTGAATTCCTTTTGCAGAAGCTGTAGCCCCAGGAATTGATGTATTCATCAATACCTCCGGTTGAAGTGAATTACGTCAACTCTGAGTCTTCCACACAGTATTATAAAGGCATCTAATGTTGTATGATATGGTTGGCCTCAATACCATTACTGCACATTTTTCTGGGTTCCCTGACATGGTTGCAGGATCCCATACTCCTTAGGGTGACTGGTTACTTGGTCTCCAAAGGGAAATGACAAATTTAGGGATGATTGGGGTAGGTATTGGTGTCCAAGGGTTCCAATATTTATTTATTCCATTTCTAACACACTTTATGGTTTTGTGTAAATACAAGTTTCTATCTGCTATCATATTCCTTCCTTCTGAAGAACTCAATATTTCTTATGTGCCAGGGTACCTGGGTGATGCAGTCAGTTAAGAATCCAATTCTTGGTTTTGGCTCAGGTTGTGACTTCAGGGCTATGAGATCGAGCCCTGCGTGGGGGCTCTGTGCTTAGCACAGACTCTACTTGGTATTCTCTCCCTCTGTCCCTCCCACTCGTGCTCTCTCTCTAAAATAAATAAGTAAACAAACAAACAAACAAATAAATAAATATTTAAAAAATATTTCTTATAATGCAGATTTGCTGGCAAGGATTCTTCTCAGGTTTTGCTTGTTCGAGAAAGTCTTTATTTCTCCTTCATTTTTTGAAAGACATCTTTACAGAGACTAGAGCACTGAGTTGACAGTTTTTTCTTTCAGCATTTAAAAAAAATATTTTATTTATATATTTGAGAGACAGAATGAGAGAGAGAAAGAGAAAGAGAGAGAGAGAGCATGAGAGGGAGGAGAGTCAGAGGGAAAAGCATACTCCCTGCTGAGCAGGGAGCCTGATGTGGGGCTCGATGTGAGACTCGATGCGGGGCTTGATCCTGGGTCTTGATCCTGGGACTCGATGCCGGGACTCCAGGATCATGATCTGAGCTGAAGGCAGTCACTTACCAACTGAGACACCCAGGCGTCCCTCTTTCAACACTTTTAAGTAACACTCCATTGTATTCTGTGTTGCATGTTTTCATATGAGAAGTCAACTGTAATTTTTTCTTACTATCACAAACTGTAAAGGGTCTAGGATTTTATGCTACTTGTAGGCTAAATGTTTAGCCTGTTACAGGTTCATAGAGGCTGACAGACGATAGAAGACTCCTGAGTGAGAAACAAAGAATTTTATTACTCATGGCACAGAAAGCAACATAATGCCAGCATATTTGCATGTATTCTGCTTGCTCCCAAATCCTACAAGGATGAGGCAAATGGTCCTAGAGGGACCTCAGGAGAGGAACCCTGAGCTTAGGGGAACCAAATCTTTTATAATGAAGAGTAAGCATGTCTGCCCTTTGTTCTGGAGAGAGACACTCTATCTTCTACGACTGTGAGCAAACCTGCTCTTTGCTTTGGCAAGAGACAGCAGTTCTATCTTGGTAAGGGGTTTTATACACAACTATACTTGTATAGACAGTTTATAACAATAGGCAATCAGTGCCTCCCTTTGTGAGACATTCAGAAACATGAGAGACCCATGGAGAGTTGTCTCCCAATAGAAAGTATTTCTCCTTTTCCCCCTGTCTTTAGGAATTCCCTTTTGTGTTTTGTTTTCAGCAGTTTGAATATGAGGTGCCTAGGCACGCATGCATTTGTGCATACACATGTATTTTGTTATTCCTGCATAGTGTTCTCTGAGCTCTTGGATCTGAGGTTTGGGGTCTGTCACTGATTTTGTGACACTCTTGGTTATTATTTCTTCAAATATTTTTTCTGTCCTGGTTTTTCTTTCTTTTCTTCTGGGATTCCAATGGCATATACTTTAGATTATTTCATATTATCTCACAGTTACTAGATGCTCCATTCTTCCTCTCCCTGTCCCCATTCTTTTTTCCTTTGTGTTTCAGCCTAGGTAGTTTCTGTTGCCCCACCTTTAAGTTCATGATCCTTTTCCTTTTGTTGAGTCTATTGATGAGGCTGTACAACATATTCTTCATCTTTATTACTGTGTTTTTCATTTCTAGGATTTGAATCTGATTGCTTTCCCCCCCACCCCATTGCCTGAAATATACTGAGATATAATTGACGTATAATATGTGTAAAGCTAAGGTATACAATATGATGATTTGATACATGTATATATTGTGAAATGATTACCACAGTAGGGTTAGTTAACACCTTTATTATCTCACTTAGTTATCATGTGTGTGTGTGTGTGTGTGTGTGTGTGTGTGTGTGTGGTAAGAACATTTAAGATCTATTCTCTTAGAAACTTGAAGTACATAATATAGTATTGTTAAGTATAGTCACCATGCTGTGCAGTAGATTCCCCAGAATTTATTCATCCTATAACTGGAAGTTTATACCTTTGACCAATACCTCCCCATTTCCCTTGCCCTTTAGCCCTTAGTAACCACCACTCTACTCTTTTTCTAGAATTTTGGCTTATTTAGATTCCACATACAAGTGATATTACACAGTAATTTTCTTTCTTTGTCTCTTTTTTTACTTAGCATAATGCCCTCAAGATCCACCCATGTTTCTTCCATCCCAAAACAACAGAATACACATTCTTCTCTAGTGCCCATGGAACATTCTCCAGAACAGATCACATCCTGGGTCACAAATTGGGTCTCAACTGGTACAAAAAGATTGGGATCATTCTCTGCATATTTTTGGACCACAATGCTTTGAAACTAGAATTCAATCACAAGAGTAAAGTTAGAAAGAACTCAAATACATGGAGGCTAAAGAGCATCCTACCAAAGAATGAATGGGTCAACCAGGAAATTAAAGAAGATTTAAAAGAGTTCATGGAAACAAATGAAAATGAAAACACAAAGGTTCAAAATCTTTGGGATGCAGCAATGGTGGTCCTAAGAGGAAAGTATATAGAAATACAAGGCTTTCTCAAGAAAAAAGAAAGGCCTCAAATACACAACCCAACCCTACACCTAAAGGAGCTGGAGAAAGAACAGCAAATGAAGCCTAAACCCAGCAGGAGAAGAGAAATAATAAAGATCAGAGCAGAAATCAATGAAATAGAAACCAAAAGAACAGGAGAACAAATCAACAAAACTAGGAGCTGGTTCTTTGAAAGAATTAATAAGATTGATAAACCCCGGCCAAACTTATCAAAAAGAAAAGAGAGGTGACCCAAATAAATAAAATCATGAATGAAAGAGGAGAGGTCACAACCAACACCAAAGAAATACAAACAATGATAAGAACATATTATGAGCAACTCTATGCCAGCAAAATAGACAATCTGCAAGAAATGGATGCATTCCTAGAGATGTATAAACTACCAAAACTGAACCAGGAAGAAATAGAAAACCTGAACAGACCCATAACCACTAAGGAAATCAAAGCATTTATCAAAAATCTCCCAGCAAACAAGAGCCCAGGGCCAGATGACTTCCCAGGGGAACTCTACCAAACATTTAAAGAATTAATACCTATTCATCTGAAGCTCTGTCAAAGAATAGAAATGGAAGGAAAATTTTATGAGGCCAGCATTACCTTGATCCCAAAACCAGACAAAGACCCCATAAAAAAGGAGAATTATTGATCAATATCCTTGATGAACATGGATGCAAAAATTCTCACCAAAATACTAGCCAATAGGATCCAGCAGTACATTAAAAGGATTATTCACCATGACCAAGTGGGATGTATTCCCAGGCTGCAGGTTTGGTTCAACATCCGCAAATCAATCAATGTGATACAATACATTAATAAAAGAAAACAAGAACCATATGATCCTCTCAGTAGATGCAGAAAAAGCATTTGACAAAGTACAGCATCCTTTCTTGATTAAAACTCTTCAGAGTGTAGGGATAGAGGGTACACACCTCAATCTCATTAAAGCCATCTATGAAAAACCCACAGTGAATATCATACTCAGTTGGGAAAAACTGAGAGCTTTTTCCCTAAAGTCAGGAACACAGCAGGGATGTCCACTATCACCACTGCTCTTCAACATAGTACTAGAAGTCCTAGCCTCGGCAACCAGACAACAAAAAGAAATAAAAGGCATCTGAATTGTCAAAGAAAAAGTCAAACGCTCACTCTTTGCAGATGATATGATACTTTATGTGGAAAACCCAAAAGACTCCACCCCAAAACTACTAGAACTCATACAGGAATTCAGTAAAGTGGCAGGATATAAAATCAATGCACAGAAATCAGTTGCATTAGTATACACCAACAAGAAGACAGAAGAAAGAGAAATTAAGAAGTCAATCCCACTTACCATTGTACCCAAAACCATAAGATATCTATGAATAAATCTAACCAAAGAGGCAAAGGATCCATATCAGAAAACTATAGAATACTCATGCAAGAAATTGAGGAAGACACAAAGAAATGGAAAAATGTGCCATGCTCATGGATTGGAAGAACAAACATTGTGAAGATGTCAATGCTACCTAGAGCAATCTACACATTTAATGCAATCCTTATCAGAATACCATCCACTTTTTTCAAAGAAATGGAACAAATAATCCTAAAATTTGTTTGGAACCAGAAAAGACCCCGAATAGCCAGAGGAATGTTGAAAAAGAAAAGCAAAGCTGGTGGCATCACAATTCCGGACTTCCAGCTCTATTACAAAGCTGTCATCATCAAGACAGTGCGGTACTGGCACAAAAAGAGACACATCGATCAGTGGAACAGAATAGAGAGCCCAGAAATGGACCCTCAACTCTATGGTCAACTAATCTTCGACAAAGCAGGAAAGAATGTCCAATGTTAAAAAGACAGTCTCTTCAACAAATGGTTTTGGGAAAATTGGACAGCCACATGCAGAAGAATGAAACTGGACCACTTCCTTACACCACACACAAAAATAGACTCCAAATGGTTGAAAGACCTAAATGTGAGACATGAATTCATCAAAATCCTTGAGGAGAACACAGGCAGCAACCTCTTCCACCTCAGCCACAGCAACTTCTTCCTAGAAACATCGCCAAAGGTAAGGGAAGCAAGGGCAAAAATGAACTACTGGGAATTCATCGAGATAAAAAGCTTTTGCACAGCAAAGGAAACAGTCAACAAAACCAAGGGACAACCGACAAAATGGGAGAAGACATTTGCAAATGACTTATCAGATAAAGGGCTAGTATCCAAAATCCATAAAGAACTTATCAAAGTCAACACCCAAAGAACAAATAATCCAATCAAGAAATGGGCAGAAGATATGAACAGACATTTCTGCAAAGACATCCAAATGGCCAACAGACACATGAAAAAGTGCTCAACACCACTCGGCATCAGGGAAATACAGATCAAAACTTCAATGAGATAGCACTTCACACCAGTCAGAATGGCTAAAATTAACAAGTCAGGAAACGACAGATGTTGGAGGGGATGCGGAGAAAGGGGAACCCTCCTACACTGTTGGTGGGAATGCAAGCTGGTGCAGCCACTCTGAAAAACAGTATGGAGGTTCCTCAAACAGTTGAAAATAGCGCTACCCTACAACCCAGCAATTGCACTACTGGGTATTTATCCCAAAGATACAAATGTAGTGATCCGAAGGGGTACATGCAGCCCAATGTTTATAGCAGCAATGTCCACAATAGCCAAACTATGTAAGGAACCAAGATGTCCATCAACAGATGAATGGATAAAGAAGATGTGGTACATATATATACAATGGAATGTTATGCAGCCATCAAAAAACCCCCACAAAATCTTGCCTTTTGCAACAATGTGGTTGGAACTAGTGGGTATTATGATAAGCGAAATGAGTCAATCAGAGAAAGACAAGTATCATATGATCTCATGGATATGAGGAATTCTTAATCTCTGGAAACAAACTGAAGGTTGTTGGGGTGGTGGGGGTGGGAGGGATGGAGTGGCTGGGTGATGGACACTGGGGAGGGTATGTGCTATGGTGAGTGCTGTGAATTGTGTAAGACCGATGAATCACAGACCTGTACCTCTGAAACAAATAATACAGTATACATGAAAAAAAAAAGAACATAATAGGAAGGGAAAAATGAAGAGGGAATTGGAGGGGGAGACGAACCATGAGAGACTATGGACTCTGAGAAACAAACTGAGGGTTTTAGAGGAGAGCGGGGTGGGGAGATGGTTTAGCCCAGTGATGGGTATTAAGGAGGGGATGTATTGAATGGAGCACTGGGTGTTATATGCAAACAATGAATCATGGAACACTACATCAAAAACTAATGATGTAATGTTTGGTGACTAACATAATAAAATAAAATTTAAAACAAAAACAAAACAAAAAACAGATGAATGGATAAAGAAGATGTGAGATATATGTATACACACACACACACACACACACACACACACACACACACACACACTGGAATATTATGCAGCCAGCAAAAAATGAAATCTTGCCATTTGCAGCAACATGGATGGAACTAGAGGGTATTATGCTAAGCAAAATAAATATATGCTAAGCAATGGAACTAGAGGGTATTATGCTAAGGAATTTGAGAAACAAGACAGAGGATCATAGAGGAAGGGAGGGAAAAATGAAATAAGATGAAACCAGAGAGGGAGGCAAACCATAAGAGACTCTTAATCTCAGGAAACAAACTGAGGGTTGCTGGATTGGAGGGGGGTGGGAGGGATGGGGTGGCTGGGTGATGGACACTGGGGAGTGTAATTACTATGATGAACACTGTGAATTGTGTAAGGCTGATGAACCACAGACTGTACCCCTGAAACAAATAATACATTATATGTTAATAAAAAAAATTTTAAAAAAAGATCCACCCATGTTTCAACAGTCACACACACACACCATATATACATGTACATATTTGTATATACTCAAAAGATGGAACTTAGCCCAATTATCTTTTTAAATAATTTCTTTTTTTTTTAATTTCATTTATTTATTTGACAGAGAGAGACACAGCAAGAGAGGGAACACAAGCAGGGGAAGAGGGAGAGGGAGAAGCAGGCTTCCTGCCGAGCAGGGAGCCCGATGTGGGGCTCGATCCCAGGACCCTGGGATCATGACCTGAGCCGAAGGCAGATGCTTAACAACTGAGCCACCCAGGCGTCCCCTAAATAATTTCTTTCACTACCTCAGAGATACCATATGTAAATTCCTTTATATATAATGCCATATGTAAATTGCCTTTGGACCTGTTATAGGCTGAATTATATACTCCAATAATTCACATGTTAAAATCTTAACCTCTACTACCTCAGAATGTCACTATATTTGTAGACAGAATGTGACTGTATCTGTAGACAGAATGTGACTGTATTTGGAAACATAAGTCAGAGATACTTAATGCTCTTTAAAGAGATAGTAAAGTTAAAATGAGTTTTTTAGAGTGGGCCCTGATACAATATGTCTACTGTCCACTTATAAAAGAAAGATTTGACCAAATACAGTCACAGAGGAAAAATAATGTAAAGACTCAGGGAGGAGACCGTCATCTATAAGCTGAGGTGAGAAGCCTGGCTTAGAAGGAAACACTCCTGCTGATACCTTGATCTTGGACTTCTAAACCTCCAGAACTGTGAGACATGGGTTTAAACCACCCAGTTTGTGGTACTTTTTTTTTTTTTTTACAGCATCCCTAGAAAACTAATGTAGGAGCTATAGGCATAGACTTCACTCAGTTACTAGTGCTGCATAACAAATTACCTCAAAACTTTGAGGCTTAAAAGAGCCATTTTATTATGTTTATTGATGATTTAGAGCAAACATTCAGGCTGGACAGTGAGGATGACTTGTCTCTATTCCATGATATCTGGATCTTCAGCTGGAAAGACTAAAGAGACAGGTGGGTAGAATCATCCAAAGACTTTTTCATTCACATATCTGATTTGGGGCTGGGACAATGCAAAGACAGAAGTTACTGGGCAGAACTCCTACAAGTAGTGGCTTTTCCATGTGGTGTGGTTGCCTCCTACATATGGCCTTTCCGTAACAGCTTGATGGCTTTAGAGTAGTTGTCCTTCTTACATGGCGGCTCAGGACTTCAAGCATGAATGTTCCAGTGTAAGAGAAGTTGCATTACCTCTTATGATCCATCTGGAGAATCAGCTGGAGTCACTTCTGCCATCCTCCTTTGGTCTAAGTAGTCACAAACCTGTCGAGATTCAAGGTTGAATGGGAAGGGGGCAATCTCAGCAGTGTTAATATCTTCACAATTTCCTCTGGAGGACAGGTGTGTTTACTCCAAAACATGTTATTCTTTAATAGTAGCCTCTGTAAACCTTAGTCCACATGAGATTAGAGAAATAGGAAAAGATCAGATTAAATAATGTCTAAAAGCCAAGTGGAGAAAGCTACAAGTGATTAGGTAAGAAAATAAAGATTGGTTTATCTTTTAAGAGATCATATGTGAAAAAAAGAGATAATATGTGAAGTGCGATGAGAGGAACATTTTATCTCCTTTTTAAGAAGAAGCTCCAATGCACCAAAGTTATTCTCTGAGAGTGTTAATGTGGGAGAACTTTCAGATCAACATCTTAATCAGAGCCTCATACCCTAATCTAAATGAGAGTTTGCCTGAGCCAGAAGCTCACTTGACAGAATCAGAAATACTGAAACACAATTGTCAAAAATATGGCTAAAACTGGCAGTTTTCTAGGAAAGTAAATGCCAGACCAATGCTGTATTTTCTCCCTGATGAGAATGAAGATGTGATATGCCCAACGTGAAAAAAGGACTCCTGATGTACCTGTAAATTAACTGAACACCTGGGCAGGGTGCTATGCTAGGTGTTACGGGAGATACTGAGATATATTAGGATGTCTATTCTTTTGTTAAGGAAGTTATAATGTAGGGGCACCTAGGTGGTTCAGTCGGTTAAGCATCTGACTCTCTTTCAGCTCAGGTCATGATCTCAGGGTTGTGAGATTGAGCCCCGCTTCAGGCTCTGCCCTTAGCAGCAAAGTCTACTTCAGATTCTCCCTCTCCCTTTCCCTCTGCCCCTCCTCCCCAAACTCACGCTCTCTCCCTCTAAAATAAATAAATACATCTTTAGGGAAGCCTGGGAGGCTCAGTCGGTTAAGCATCGGCTCCGGTCGGGATCTCAGGGTCCTTGGATCGAGCCCCACGTTGGGCTTTTTGCTCAGCTGGGAGCCAGCTTCTCCCTCTCCCTCTGCCTGTCGCTCCCCCTGCTTGTGCTCTCTCTTGCTCTCTCTCTGTTAATTAAAGAAATAAAATCTTTAAAAAAAATCTTTAAAAAAAGGAAGTCATAATTTAGTTAGAACAATCCCCATAACAAGCTGAAATAACAGAAGTACAGAAAGTTAAGTGTCTTAGCTAATAAGGGCTAGAGCTAGGTTCAGATTCTCCTGTTTATTCTAAGCAAGAGCTCTTTCTATCCTTATTAGTGTCTCTTTAATGAGAAATCAAATGCTACATTGGACCTTTCTTTGAAAAACAAGAATCAAGTTGATCAATGACTTTTGATTGTAAACCATGAGGCAGGTACAAGGAAGAACAGTTTTTCATGTTAGTCCATCTGTCTAAAGTTGGAGTGTACTAAGCCTGATTTTGAGTGAGTATAGTGTGAGAGTTTCTGACCTTCAGTAAAAGGATTCCAGGTATGCCAGAGATGCTTTGAATACCCATTCGCTCACTCACAGTTCTCAGCTTCCATTCCAGTTAGGTTGGGGCCATGTCATTTGTACTGGCTGAGGCTGAATATAAAGTCATTTATGCGAATTCTGGGATGAAGCATAGGCTGCATTCATGTTTGCTCTACCTCTGTCTTGGTAGTGAGGCTACATGTTGAGATGTGAATATCCATCACTTGGCTTTCTGAGTGACTAGGTCAAGCAGAATCCCCACTGACCTATATTGGACTTGAGTGAGAAATACATCTTTATTGTGTTAAGCCCCTGAGATTTCGGGGGTTAATTTGCTGTTATGAGAAAACATGGCTTATCATGACGAAATATACTAAAGAATTCTATGAAAGGTCTGAGAAGCAAAACTAGGGTTGAGAATAAGTGGAGAGCAATAACTATACATATCCCTCTCCAAATAAACTTAAAAAAATTTCAAATTATACTTTACTATAAGATAATATAAAATGGTAAGCAGTTAACAGTTAATATGATATATATTGCAAGTTAATCAATATGATATATTTCAAACAAAGAACTTGGTTTTTATAGGTAAATCTCAGGGAAATGTCTGGTTCTCATGCTTCAGCTCATCTCTCAAATTTTCTCTCTTTCCTACAAAGTAGAGATCTTGGGGCTCTTGCTGTATAACCCAAGGCATAATTACCCAGCTGGTGCGAGCCCCCTAAATTGCAGGAACATGCAGAGGAGAAGCTAATCAGCCTTAAAGAGCATGCCTTGTTAATTCAACCTAATTTTTAGGGAGGGAACACTCACAATTTCAGAAAAATATCTTAAAATGATTCATTCAGTTCTGCTTTTTAGAATTTCTTTCCCAGACTATTTCCACATTTCTACTACCAATAAAAGTTTAGTGTGTTTAAAAATAAGTGAAGGAAAAAGAATAACTTTCTTTCCTGCTGAAGGATAGTCAAAAGTCCAATTCCCTGCCTTTCTATTTTACCAAGAGAGACTACAAGACATAAATGTATTGCAACTTTGCAAATTCACTGTGCAGTGTAATTTGAGGTTTGAAAGATCTTCCCTGGGATCCCATCCAAAGGGTTGAGTGACTATTTTATTAAAAGGGCCTCTTCTCGAAGGTGGTCTTTTGAATGGATCTTGGGGACACTGGGGCATTTTAAATCTCTTTTTATAGAAGTCCTGGATTGTCACACCCATATTTTCCTACTTCTAGGAATTACCAGAGGCTTGAAAACAAGTCTTTGTCTAATGTAGACAGATATACAAATGCATATGCCATTAAGTTATAAGTAATGTAGGAATGTTGCCTGGCTGATTATGATCTCCAGCAGGACTGACTTCTGGATTTATAATTTAAGGAGAGATATGCCTAAAATATATGTTAACTGAGGTAGATAAAAGGAAAGTTTAGATTTGTATTTATGCATTACTCTCTGTGGTGGAATATTTCTTTTTAACATATATTTGGTTAGTACTTGAAAATGTTGGGTTTGTACCGTGCTATATTGACAAGTCAATACTCCTAAAAATATTATATTACCATTTGCTCAAAAAACATATGGACACAAGGTGCTGCAAAAAATATTGTCAGTTTTTGAAAGGCAATGTATCCTCATTCATAATTATATGTATGCACAGGTATGACACCAAATATGGAATGGTAATATTTTTTGTTTTCTAATGCAAATGCCTGGTGCTGCTGCTCTGGCATTGGCAAGTAAATAAATCAGCCCTAGCAAATCCAGAATCATTCTCCAGGCAGGAATTCTGCTAATCACCTGAGAAAACAAACAAACACCCCACAGAGAGTGATGGGGAAGCCTGTGAAATCTGAGGGAGTAGGGGGTGCTTGCTGGGAAGTAGGGAAGGAAGCAGAATCGACACATGATAGGTCATCCATTATTAAATTTGGAAGACAGATCAAAGTTCCTTTCCAGCCTAATTAGATCAAACAAGGTGCTATTTGCTATTTGTATTCATTTCTGAAAGACAACAATGTTTATGGTGAAATATATTTGTAATATATTCTGGGAGACAGGATTCTTCAGATGCTGAATGTTGGCAAGGACTAAATTGTGGTAATATTACATTATAGATCTTAGGCAGGGCTTTTTAATTCTATAATGAATTCGGGAAAGAATAAAATGAGGTTGCCTTCTACAAGGTATGATGTGACTGGGTGAACAATACTTGAACATTCCAAACATGGAGGATACGGAGCCAAGAATAAGCTGAGAGATGGGGCAGTTCTGTGGTTAAACATCATCTCTTAGTTGTGCCAATGGCAATTCCTTCAGGCCTCCTGGTTTTATTTAGTTAGTTAGTTTTACATTAAGGTGCTCAGCAGCAATTTTGGGTAATGTATTCACATTCTCTACACAGAACATAAATCCTGCAGATTTTTAAAAAATTATTTTTAAGACTATAGGCTTCTTTCTTTCCAGATTAAAAAAACCTCTCTTATGATGTTCATTTAAGGCATTCCCTCAGCTGATGCCTGATTTTTATGCTACCTTTTGGGATTTGACGGGTGGCTTGATCTACCAACCCTGTATTATAATTCAGCTTGTCCAGCAGTGTGTGCTCTAGAAAGATTTGGCTATGGTTGTGTCCGACCAGCATCATGATGTCTTTTGGAGCCCACTGGGGTAGGATTCTAGTCTTGGCTCTTTCTTGGGGCAAACAGACTGGGCGAAGATTTCTTGTATTCAAAGTAAGGAAACTGAAGTAGGTGTTCTTGAAGTTTCTTTCACCTCCTATAATCATGCTGGGATCATGGAAGTGCCCCTCCTATTTATTTCTACCTATTTCCTGAGCACTTAGAAAAGGCTTGCATAATAATGGTTTCAAAAGTACAGGACTGGAAGGGACCCTGAGAAGAATCTAGTCCCTTTTTCCTAGCTGGATTTAAGCATTTCAGATAGATGAAATTTTGACCACATTTAAAGGTAATTGGGGAGATAGAAATGAATGAACATTTGTTGAACATTTACCACACTAATTTGATCCTCAGAACAACACTGGCCGAGGTTTGTTCCAGAGAGTTGTTACTGCTCTCTTTGGCAGCCAAGAATCTTGGGCTTGGAGCTACTCAGGGTTATTTAGTGGGTGAGAAGTGGAGCTGGGGTTTTTATCCAGCTCTGTCTACTTCCAGAGTCAGAGCTCTTTGCCCTAAATAGCCCTTTAAAAAACACTAATTGAAATAAGTTCTTCTCAGCACCAAAACTTTGCTAGCAAAAGCACTTCATTTAAATGGCTATGAAGTGAGAAAGGTTCTGTTCCCATTGTATAGATATAGATACTGAGGCTTGGAAAGGTTATGATTTATCCCAGGTATGTCAGTGGCAGCACCAAGGGGGAAGCTCTAGATACTTTCTCCTTGACTTTCCTTTCTCTATTGAGTGTAGAAAAGTCTTGTTGAGAGTCTAAGGCAGAGGCAGATCATGTTTCTGAAGCCTGAGCTGGGAGGGTGGAGTGGTAAATGCTAGCAGTCATTTCTGTATGTGTGCTTTGGAACTGTTCTCTCAGCTCTGAGATGTGTGTAACAATGTACACTTCACAGTATTGCTGTGAGGTTACAGGAGATAATACTTGGGCAGAGAAGGGGCTCAGTAAATGTTTCCCTCATCTTCCAAATGTGCTGGGTTTGGATGCAGACAGACATCAGTGGCTCATCTTTATAGTGATATTATTATGGCTGGAAGTTGGATATACTGATTTTTCAGTTTATTGAATATAGAAGGTCTTCACAAGCAGTTTGGATGTCCAGGACACAGTCATCGTATAGCCATGAGCACAGACACAAAATGATTTTCAGAGGTGGAGATGAACCATGAGAGACTATGACTCTGAGAAACAAACTGAGGGTTTTAGAGGGGAGAGGGGTGGCAGAATGGGTTAGCCTGGTGATGGGTATTAAGGAGGACACATATTTGCATGGAGCACTGGGTGTTATACGCAAACAATGAATCATGGAACACTACATCAAAAACTAATGGTGTATTGTATGGTGACTAACATAACATAACAAAATAAAATAAAATTAAACCAAACCAAACCAAACCAAAAAGAACCCCCAAAACCACAAAATGATTTTCAAAATAATTCAACCCCACTGAATTAAAAAAAATCAACATACAGTGTTATATTAGTTTCAGGTGTACAATATAGTGATTCAGCAATTCTTTACATTACTCAGTGCTCATCAAGATAAGTGTACTCTTAATCGCCTTCTCCTGTTTCACCCATCTGTTCCCCTCCCCTCTGGTAACCCAACAGTTTGTCCTCTAAGAGTCTGGGGTTTATTTGTTTGTCCTTTTTTTTTCTTTGTCTTGTTTCTTAAATTCAACATGTGAGTGAAATCATATGGTATTTGTCTTTCTCCGACTGACTTATTTCACCCAGCATTGTACCCTCTAGATCCTTCCATGTTGTTGCAAATGTCAAGATCTTATTCTTTTTTATGGCTGATTAATATTCCATTATATATATATATATATATATATATATATATATATATATATATATATATATATACCACATCTTTGTTATCTATTCATCTATCAGTGACCACTTGGGCCACTTCCATAATTTGGCTATTGTAAATAACGCTGCAATAAACATAGGGGTAAATATATCTTTTCGAATTAGTGTTTTCATATTCTTTGGGTAAATACCCAGTAATGGAATTACTGGATCATATGTAATTCCATTTTTAATTTTTAGGAAACCTTCACACTGTTTTCCACAGTATCTGCACCAGTTTGCACTCCCACCAACAGTGCAGGAGGGTTCCTTTTTCTCCACATCCTCGCCAACACTTGTTGTTTCTTGTGTTGTTGATTTTAGCCATTCTGACAAGAGTGAGGTGATATCTCATTGTGGTTTTGATTTGCATTTCCCTGATGATGAGTGATGTTGAGCATTTTTCATGTGTCTGTTAGTCATCTGCATGTCTTCTTCCCAGAGTTGTCTTCAACCCCATTGAAATTTAAGCATAAAGATAACATTTAAAGAAAGTTTTCGTTTCAAAAACAAAAACAAACCAAATCTGTAAACAACAAACATACATAAATGTCGTTAATGGTTTGTATAACGGTGCTGAGCTATGAAATAGAAGTGTTACCATTCCTTGCATTAATCCTTGTATTTCCATTTCTTTCAACAGATGGTGGGGTTAATTATTTAATATTAGGAATAAATGTCAATAGGTATCTTTCACATTGCCAAAAAAATTCTCTTAAATATAGGAGACCTACTTAGAATGAACAATTAAAATATTTTTAAAAATCACTCCTTGATTTTAATAGCCATTTAGTTTGATGTAGCTGAATGTGCACTGGATTATTCAGTCTGTCAAAAAGCTTGTATACATGGCATGGGTTAAGCATTGTGTGCTCAGGATTGCTCATTTTAAGTAAAGTCCTCCAGCCACATACAGCTGGCTAGTCACAGTACTTCTCAAAAATCTAAAGATAATGCAGAAATAGTCTTTAGCCAGGGTATCCAGCAGAGGGCAGCAAAGTCCCAGTTTTCTTTTCTGACTGGTTTCCTTTGTGATGACTGCTGTTGGATAGTGTTCTGAAGCTCTCAGGTGGCTGACATGTAATTGCAGACATTAAACATTTCTGAGGAGAAACAGAAAATGTATTGTGAGGTCAATGAAATTCTTTGTCAAGATTTCTCTGCAGATCTGACCCCTTAACATGACAGTGCAGTACTGGAAAATACGCCCAGCGCTCATTGACCGGTGGTCTCATGCAGACAGTGAACTTCATGGGTCAAACATTTTTGTGTTGCTTTATGTTGTTTGAAGAACAACAGCATTCTCTGAGACTGTATTAGGGTAAGATTTTACCTGGCTGCCTATAAAGGAATTAAGTCATTTTCATATTTTTTCCAATTGCTGTTGAGCTTCCACTTTCTCTTGTGTGCTGAGATTTTATAAGATGAAAGGAGGTTTATGTTCTTTCTCTCTAGACCTCCATTTTCCTTCCTCCCTCCAAATTTTTCTTGGAAGTTTTTTGGCACTTTGGGTTAAGTAGAAAACAAAGATAATTTTTCTTTCTTTCTTTCTTCTTCTTCTTCTTCTTCTTTTTTTTTTTTTTTAAGAGAAACAAATCCTGAAAGGTCAGAAAGGAATGGAGAGAACCATGGCGGGAGTCTGGTGCATTCCCTTGGTGTTTTGCGTGTCAATACTTAATCTAGGTGGATGGAAATGCTATGTGTTACTACTTATCAAAGAGGTTGCTGTCTGCTCTCTAATGTAGGCACCACAATAAGCCATTTGTATAGTCAAATCGGAATAAAATGCTATGGGCATAAGTAGTTCAGAACTACGAATTCCTATGTTTTTTTTGGAGAAAATCATGAAAAATCTTGGACAATAATAATAGAGTATGGCATACCACAGTTTTATTTGTGCTTTCTGCAGCCACCCTGTTGTTTGTGGTCCGGGCTGGAGCTGACCAGGAGGCAGTCACATCACAAATATAGCGAAGATCTAGTAAGTAAAAGGAGAAAAAACTACAAAGGAACCCCCCCACACGCATATTTAGTTTAGAAATTCTTAAAATGACCTGTTGTGCACTGTAGCTCCAACTCAGTGATCCTGTGGTTCTGTGGCATCAGGAAACTCTTGAAGGTCAAAGTTCAGGATTTTGTCCCTCTTGGAGAGTTCCCAAAAGAGAAGCTCTTCAGAGCAAACTCACTTCATGAAGGAAATGCCAGCCCTTAGCCCATAGTATGTCCTCAATACACAATTGTTGAATGAATGAATGATGTGGATTTTAAAAAAATTAATTAGTTTATTTGTTTATTTATTTATTTGAGAGCGAGTGTGCTGGAGCATGGCGGGGTGGAGTGGGGCAGAAGGAGAGGGAGGGGGAGTATCTTAAGCAGGCTCCATGCTCTGTGCGGAGCCCAATGCGGGGCCTCATCTCACAACCCTGAGATCATGATCTGAGCTGAAATCAAGAGTCAGAGGCTTAAGCTACGGAGCCACCCAGGTGCCCCTAATGTGGATATTTTTTAAAAAATAAGGACCAAATCAATTGATTATTTTCACTAGACATATGTGACCTATATTTTCCCATTGCAAAATAAAATTTTTTTCCTGTTAAAAATCTTAATTTCAGTCCGTTTATTAATTTTTCATATTAATCTTTAAGAAATGATTGAAATCTAATCTTTATGACATGGGTATATTATACAATAAACTTAAATAAAATACAAATGTCTCTAATAATTACCTGCTATACTTAGGTATAGAGAAGTAAGCAAAGAAACTGGAAGATATAATCCTTGACCTTGAAGTTTACAATATAAATGGGGAGATGGGGACAACCCATATGAAAGTACTAAGGAGAATATAAGATAGTTTATCATTCAGAATTAGATTTCTTTATTGCAGATTAGAAGTATAATTTAAGAGTAGAGAGAGATCACTGGAGACAGATGTGGTTTAGGGAAACTTCATGAATGAGGTAGGAATTGAACCAAATATTGAAAGTAGAACACCATGGGTCAGGAAGTTGAAGGGTATTCAAAGCATTAACTCTGCTTGGACCCTGAAACAGTCTTTACCTATACCCTTGTTAGAGTGCCTGTCATACTCTGGTAATTATTTGCCTGGATGTCCCATCTCCCCTATTAGTGGTGTAAGCTGTTGAGGGGCTGGGACTCTGTCTTAAATATCTGGGAGTCTTCCACTTTGCCTGGCCCATAGCAGAAAGTTAATAAGTATTGATTGCCTAAGGGAGTGAGGCTGAGAGCTGGAAGTGAATTTGTCATGTGTATGCAGGTATAGGGTAAAGAGGAGATGGGCTCAGTAAGGAAATTCCACAGGTTGGAGCAGAATCTGTGTGGAGAGTATTAGAAATAACTTTGAGGCGCTGATGGATAGTACCATCAAGGTAATCAAGGAGGAATTTCAGTAAGATATGGTAGCTGTAGGGAACTACTTAAGCAGGAATGTGATGTAAAGGTAGTGCCGTAGGAAATTAGTCTGGCTGTGATGCACAAATTATCATCAAAATTGTAAAACAATAGAATTTGACAATATAAATACTTCTAAGTCAGCCATTCTTTTTATCTAAAATGATGGACATATGTGTATAAGTTAGTGGTCAACAGAGAGATGACTTACTCTTTCTATAAAAGAGAAGAAAAAACTATCTCTAAAAGACACAATAAAGTCAGAAGAGGAACCTTGAAACAATGTGGAACTTATTTCTTGAACATGTTCCAAGTAGATTCTTATTACTTCGCTATTCCTAATTTTAGTAATGAACAAGGGGGTAATAAATGACAATCATTAACATGTAATGAATAGACTTACGTGGAACATGGGGGAACTGCAGTCTGAAGCAAGAGATGGTTATTCTAACGGGGTGATATTGAAAGTTCAGGGGAAAAGTTCCTTTGATATGAAGATGTTCTTACCAGAAATAGCTCCTACTGTCTGGAGAACAGCATTTTTTACAAAGGGGTGTGTTATAAACAGGAAGTGTTAGGGAATGACATTAGCAAATTAGCTGTTTGACTTGTGACATGTGTGTATGATGTTGCTCAAAATGAGCAAAGCAGCCACGACTATGGGGTTAGGCACTGAAACAGGCCTCCATCTGGGCTGCACTTGCAGTCAACCATCGGGGACTTTAGTGGAAAGACATGTGTTTGGTTGGCAAGGGTTTATTAGTTTAGCCTTTTCACCTCTGTTGTAAATGTGGGGAAAAAAATCATCATTCAAGGCATATTTGGGGATTATTCATTAAGTTCAATTCAAACATTCTATCCCAGCTCTGTAGTTTTCTCTCTGCTCCCTTGATTTTATATCTACCTTATTTATACTGATCATATTGTGTTTTTACCGCATGCCATTGAATTTAATTTAATTAATTTAATTTTTTAGAGGGAGGAGGTAGGCGGAGGGAGAAGGAGAGAGAGAGAGAGAGAGAATCCTCAAGCAGACTCCCCGCTGAGCATGGAGCCCCACATGGGCTTCAATCTCATGACCCTGAGACCATGACCTGAGCCAAAACCAAGAGTCGGAAGCTTAACTCACTGAACCACCCAGGTGCCCCAAGAAGATCCCATTTTAATGGCTATTATGTCTCTCTCCTTCCACTAGACTGATTTTCTTGGAAGGGGGTTCTACATTTCATTATCATTATTTTTGTCCCCTGGGAAGGAACAAAAATAGCACTTTGCTGAGGACAGCATGATGTGGTGGCCTGAATGTAAGCTTTGGGCTCAGATTTATGTTTACATGTCAACTTAGACAAGAGTTGAGAATTAGGCAAATAACATTTTGAGACTTGTTCTTCACCTCTGAAAAAGGAGGATAATGATACATACCACACACAGTTGAAAAAGGATTAGAAGAGCTGGAGTGGTGGGGGGTGGGAGGGATGGGGTGGCTGGGTGACAGACACTGGGGAGGGTATGTGCTATGGTGAGCGCTGTGAATTGTGTAAGACTGTTGAATCACAGACCTGTACCTCTGAAACAAATAATACATTATATGTTAAAAAAAAAAGAAGATAGTAGGAAGGGAACAATGAAGGGGGGAAATCGGAAGGGGAGACAAACCATGAGACACTATGGACTCTGAGAAACAAACTGAGGGTTCTAGAGGGGTGGGGGGTAGGGGGATGGGTTAGCCTGGTGATGGGTATTAAGGAGGGCACGTACTGAATGGAGCACTGCGCGTTATACCCAAACAATGAATCATGGAACACTACATCAAAAACTAATGATGTAATGAATGGTGATTAACATAACATAATAAAATTAAAAAAAGAGAGATAGTGTGTGTCACTGCAAACACTGGGGCACTATCATGATCTCTGATTTTCTCTGAGCCCTCAGTGTGACCTAGAAATCCTGTTTCCCTAATAGCATCTCTTTTTCCATTCACTACAGCAGTCTTATATCTTCACCTGCCCACTGGTGATTTACAGCTAAGTGACATGTATACATGTAAAACTCAAGTGTCTAAGGTTGAACTCATTATTCTAAACTTGTTCTGCTTCTTCTGTTCTTCACCTCAGTAAATGTCCATCCACTCTATGGTCTGGGACTTTGTGATTTCTTCCTTCTCTTTGCTCTCCACACCTAATTAGCCACTAAGCTTTGTCAATTCATCCACGCCCTCCTTACCCATTTCCACTACCCCAGCCGATACTGTCAACATTCTTGCCTTGTTCTCCACGATAATCTGTAAATGGTTATCCTGCCTCCAGAATTGTGTCCCCTTCTAATCAATTCATATTTACAACACACAAATGTGAGGACTTCCAGACCATCCATGTTTGGGCTGTGTGCATCTACATGACCTTGTGTTTCCTTATCACAGCACCTATCATGATATATTAGGACACATGCTTATTTGTAATTCTTCCTACCCTGTGAACTCTCTGATGGAAGGGGATCATGTTTGCCCCGATGGCACTGTATTAGAAACACAGTAAATGGTAGGGATGCCATAAACGTATATTGAAAGAATCAAGGAACAAGGCAATTAGCCCAGACCAGCTACTAGGACATGGTAACTCTTCTCCTTTTCATACTCTTCTTTATTTTTACTCCTTTTACTTTTTCTCTCCTACTTATTATAGTTATTGGTTATTAACTGCCATCTTTATTATCATCATCACCATCATAATTACAATCATCAAACATCACCTAATATCACCTCTACAATAGCCTGGAATTGCTAGCGACAGCTGGTTGGCAGGCTAGCAGAAAAGGCTGCAGGGGCAGTGGGGAAAGCTATTCAGAAGACTTTAGGGTAAAGAAGGGCATTCAGGACTCTCCTCAGACCCCTCGTCCTTTTATTTTTTTTGAAACCTTTTTTTTAAATTTAATTTAATTATATTATGGTATGTTAGTCACCATACCGTACATCATTAGTTTTTTTTTTTTTTTTTTTTAAATTTTTTATTGTTATGTTAATCACCATATATTACATCATTAGTTTTTGATGTAGTGTTCCATGACTCACTGTTTGCCTATAACACCCAGTGCTCCATGCAGTATGTGCTCTCCTTAATACCCATCACGGGGCTAACCCATCCCCCCACCCCCCTCCCCTCTAAAACCCTCAGTTTCTCGGAGTCCATAGTCTCTCATGGTTCGTCTCCCCCTCCGATTTCCCCCCTTCATTTTTCCCTTCCTTCTCCTAATGTCCTCCAAGCTATTCCTTATGTTCCACAAATAAGTGAAACTGTATGATAATTGACTTTCTCCACTTGACTTATTTCACTTAGCATAATCTCCTCCAGTCCCATCCATGTTGATGCAAAAGTTGGGTATTCATCCTTTCTGATGGTTGAATAATATTCCATTGTATATATGGACTACATCTTCTTTATCCATTTGTCTGTGGAAGGACATCTTGGCTCTTTCCACAGTTTGGCTATTGTGGACATTGCTGCTTTGAACGTTGGGGTGCATATGGCCCTTCTTTTCACTACATCTGTATCATTGGGGTAAATACCCAGTAGTGCAATTGCTGGGTCATAGGGTAGCTCTATTTTTAATTTTTTGAGGAACCTCCACACTGTTTTCCAAAGTGGCTGTACCAACTTGCATTCCCACCAACAGTGTAAGAGGGTTCCCCTTTCTCCACAACCTCTCCAACATTTGTTATTTCTTGCCTTGTCAATTTTTGCCATTCTAACTGGTGTAAGGTGTTATCTCAATGTGGTTTTGATTTGAATTTCCCTGATGGCAAATGATGATGAACATTTTTTCATGTGTCTGTTAGCCATGTATGTCTTCTTTTGAGACGTGTCTGTTCCTATCTTCTGCTCATTTTTTGACTTGATTATTTGTTTTTTGGGTGTTGAGTTTGAGAAGTTCTTTATAGATCTTGGATATCAGCCCTTTGTCTGTAGTGTCATTTGCAAATATCTTCTCCCATTCTGTGGGTTGCTTCTTTGTTTTGTTGACTGTTTCCTTTGCTGTTCAGAAGCTAATCAATTCCATTTGCAATAGCACCAAAAACCATAAAATACTTTGGAATAAACCTAACCAAAGAGGTAAAGGATCTATACTCTAGGAATTACAGAACGCTCATGAAAGAAATTGAAAACATAAAAAGATGGAAAAACATTCCATGCTCATGAATTGGAAGAATAAACATTGTTAAAATGTCTATGCTGCCCAGAGCAATCTGTACCTTCAACACCATCCCGATCAAAATTCCAATGACATTTGTGAAAGTCATTGGATTGGAACAAACAATCCTAAAATTTGTATGGAATCAGAAAAGACCTGGAATCGCCAAGGAAATGTTGAAAAAGAAAAAGATAGCTGGGGGCATCACGTTGCCTGATTTCAAGCTATATTACAAAGCTGTGATCATCAAGACAGCATGGTACTGGCACAAAAACAGACATATAGACCAATGGAACAGAATAGAGAGCTCAGATTTGCACCCTCGACTCTATGGTCAAATAATTTTCGACAAAGCAGGAAAAAATATGCAATGGAAAAAAGACAATCTCTTCAATAAGTGATGTTGGGAAAATTGGGCAACTATATACAGAAGAATGAAACTCGACCATTCTCTAACACCATACACAAAGATAAACTCAAAATATATGAAAGACCTCAATGTGAGACAGGAATCCATCAAAATCCTAGAGGAGAACATAGGCACTAACCTTTTCAACATCGGCCACAGCAACTTCTTTCAATATCATCTCCAAAGGCAAGTGAAACAAAAGCGAAAATGAACTTTTGGGACTTCATCATGAAGGCTTCTTTTGGAGAAGAGCACTCTTCTCATACTGATCTCCCTGGAGCATCAGCCTGACTGCTCTCTGTGGAAACAGAAATATGGGCCACATCTCTAGTGGCCTAACCTCTGGGCTCCATCTAGGCTGCCCACAGGTCAGGGTTTTGAATTAATTAGATGAGCTTCATTCTTCATTTCTTGTACATTGGTTCTATTTGTTTTTTCTCTTTCAGTGTCTTCTTGCTCTCTTTCAGTACTTTCTCTTTCAGTACAGCTTCTTCAGTACTCTCATGCCTGAAAATGTTTAAATCTATGCTCTTAGATATAGAGATCAAATAAAGAAAGATAAGGCAACTTGTTGAAAGTCACATATAACTAGCCATTTACACAATGGAGGCTAGAATTCGGGTTTTCCAAATTCCAGGCTAATCTTTTCTACCATATTTATTTGCCCAATGAAGATTCACTGGCTGAAATGCATAAATGAGTTTGGAAAGTAACAACATGAGACTGTGTGTGTATGAGTGTGAGTGTGAGCATATATGTGTATATGTTTTACAGGTGAGCAAGTATCTTTTGTTGCTTATTCCCTTCTTCTTGCCCTCTGCCACCATCATCACTCTCTTCATATTCTCTTCCATTTTCCTCTTATCTTCCTCTTCAGTTGCTCCAATCTCTGCCTATATTCTTCTCTCTCCATAAATTTCCCCCTTTCTAATGCCCCCTTCACTCCTCCCCAAATTCTTACTTCCTTCATCTTTTGCCTTCTCATTTCTCCTTCCCCTGACTCTGATAGCTCCAAAGTTTCAATGGGTCCCTAAAAAATATAAAATGCTAGATTTTTAAGGGACATTAAAGATATGTAATTTTGATTAATTTATGCTATAGCCAGTTTTGTAAGGACTATTTGATGGCCAATGAGCCTTTGAAAAGTCTTAAATTTTTTTTTTCTGAAATGTTAATGTTACTTTTTTTTTTTTTTGAGTAAAACTATCCCAAACACTTGAAGACCAAATTTTTCTTGGGAATTCTATTTCTTTGCTCACAGAAAGTATGCATGCCTATCTTTGTGTTATGGAAGCTACATGAAATTAATCCTCTGAAAATTGTGAAGCAGGAGGTAACTCTATAATTTGTATCTATGTCCTATACTTGAGGGGCAGTGGCAGGTTTGGGAGGGCAAGAATTTGAACACAGATTAAATTAAGTAAACTGTTGTCAAGGTAGAGTCTAATAATGGCAGGAATCTGGAAAGGCAAGATTGCTGGATGGAGGGAAACTTAAGGCATGGCCCAAGGGCTTGGGACCTTTGCTGACCAATGGGCAGAGATTAAGGCTGGTGCAGCTGTGAGGCAGGCTCTAGTGCTGAGGTCCAAGGTCAGCTATGAGTTAAGGCTTCTTTCTCTGCTGGCATACTGCAGCTCTTGCTGCCCCATTAACATAGACAGTTCATGTCTTCCTCCATCCCTCATGGTAGAGCCTCCTAAAAGCCCAGGCTTATAAAAGCAGAATCTGAACATGAGTGAAAATATCTGAGTCCTTGCTTATGGTGGATCACTTATTGTCAATGGTGGATGGGTATACCTCCAAGAAAATCAGTGCTCCAGGGCCTCATGTTCTCTTTTAGTAAACTATCCATCCTGATCATCCAGATATTGATGTTCTCTTTTAGCAATCCATCTTCTTCTGTGGTCCGGCACTTTCTGGGAACCAGGAGGAAGGACAGTGATAGGAAGCCCTTTCTTCGCCCTCTATCTAGGTTCCCTCTTCGCAGGAGATTAAGGTTAGTGAGATATCAGAACATCTGAATTAGAGGAAACTTGGTTGTGGGTAAATATCCTAGGCCTGCCTCATGCATCTCCTGGTCTAGACAGTCTGGACTGCAGGTTTTTCTGTGGTTTCCATTTATATAGTATAGAGATTAAGATTATAAATTTTGGAGGCAGATTGCTCTGCCACTTTCTAACTGTGTCATCTGGGACACATTATTTCACATCTCTGTTTCTTAGTTTCTTCAACTTTAAAACTGGGATAATAATAGAAGTAAGTGCATGTTACTATTAGCTAGTATATTTGCTGTGTTGATAGCTGTGCGTGTAGTTCTGTGTTCAGGTTGGCATAGGGAAGATAGTCTTTGTGGAGCATTGAATATACCTTGAGACTGTTGGGAAAATAATGTTCTCAGGTCTATGTGGCAAATTAGGTAGATTAGATTAATGACCTAATCTGTGGTCGGTTAAGGCTGAGAACAGATTTCCTCCTACTGCACTGTCCTGTGCTACAGAGGCTGCAGAGTCCAAAATTGCATTTCTCAGACATCTTTCTGCCTAGGGCTTAGATGCAAACTGGCCTTGCTGATTAGATTTTCTCATGTAAGGATGGGAAGGCAGAAATGAGAAAGAGGTAATCACCCTGCTGGCAAACGCGGTGGTGGAGAGAGGGTTTTTCTTGTAGCCTTGTTTGAGTCTGATCACTAGCTCCAGTGGGCATTGAATGGCACTTGTTTCCTCAGTTCCTAACTTTCCTGATTGGGCTGCTCCCAGTGGATGGTCAACTCTGCAGGGGTGTTCTGGGAGTGCTTCCTGGAGACTCAGTGCTGAACTCACTCCTCTCAATGTTGTTGATGCCCAGTTTGCCATATCACACTCTTTCTGCTGATTGATTGTGGTTTGTGCTTTCTAAAACTGAACGTTACTTTTAGTCAAGAGAAGTGTAAAGGAAAGGGCAATCTTGTTTGATTTTCCAATGCTGGAAGAGCACAGCTATTAATTATATGGTCTTATTTGATGCCCTACCTGCAAGTACATTCCTAGGATTCTTCATTTGTCAGCTTGGACTATGAGGACTTCCTTAGCCCTTGTAAGATAGGTTTACATGTTTTCCTATATTTATTCATATTTTTCTCAAGTTGACTCCAAGAGAGAGATCTATCAATTATGGTATGATAAGACCTATAATTATGTGATGTAACTTGGGTGTCATGTAATAAGTCACCTTAACATGGAAGATTAAGGTCTAATTGTTCTGCTGAAACAATATATGCTGTCTAATGTTTTACAGTTGCCATAGTCAGTGCATTGAATGAATTTATAATGTGGTAATGGAGGAATTACTTATGTTGGGACCATGTTTTTGTTTTCATAATTTGATAAGATATCACTTTAGATTTTGAGTGGTGGGAAAGAGACTGTACCAGAAGGGTTAAATGAATTGATGCCCATGGTTGAAAATCTGGCTGAGGATTAAAATACTAGATAAAATTTGAAAAGCAACTCTTGCTGTGGGGTTCCTATGTAATAGAATAAGGTGGGTACAGCTGTGCTGATTCCTTGCACGGTTAAGTAAGATTATACACATTGACTCTGAGGAGGGTTCTCTCTCCATAGCATATGTCAGTGGTAGCTTAGAGTAGTTCAAATGTGCAAGCTAAACAATTAGCATATGTCTTTTTATTTTCAAAATCTAGGCTCAGTGGAAGTGCTTACATAGAATAAGGCTCCCCCACCCAATTCTAAAAACTAACTACTGATTCAAGAGGAGGGAGGGGTTTGAAGGTAGAGAAATGTAGTATGGTCTTCACAAATTGAGGTCCAAAGTCCTGTGGGTCTCCTTGTTGAAAGGGTAATGAGTATTTATAAGTAAGTGGGAGGATTAGGTGGTCGAGAATTTCAGTCCCACATACTGAATTTGTGTGGGGGTTGCCAGGACCCAGCTTAACTGAGTCTGTTTCTGTTTTGTTTAGTTTGTTTGCTTTTTTTTTAGATTCCTCATATAAGTGAAATCTTATGGTATTTATCTTTCTTTGTCTGATTTATTTCACTTAGCATGATACCCACTAGGTCCATGATACCCACTAGGTCCATCCATGCTGTTGTGAATAGCAAGATTTTATTCTTTATATGGCTGAGTAATATTCCATTTTAATATATATATATATATATACACACACACACACACACACGCACACATACACCACATCTTCCTTATCCATTCATCTATCAGTGGGCATGTATGTTGCTTCCACATCTTGGATATTATAAATAATGCTGTGATAACTGCAAGGGTGCATATATCTTTTTGAATTAGTGTTTTCATTTTTGGGGGTAGATACCCAGAAATGTAATTGCTGGATTGTATGGTACTTCTATTTTAGAATTTTGAGGAATCTCCACAGGCTTTCCACGATGGTGGACAGAATTACATTCCCACCAACAGTGCATGAAGCTTCCCTTTTCTCTATATCCTCTCCAAAACATTTCTTTTTTATTTTAGCTGTTCTGGCAGTGTGAGGTAGTAGTATCTTATTGTAGTTTTAATTTGTATTTCCCTGATGATAAGTGATGTTGAGCATCATGTACCTGTTGGCTATCTTTATGTCTTTTTTGGAAATTGCCCACTTTTTATTTAGGGTATTTGTTTTTTTGATATTGAATTGTATGAGTTCTATATATATATTGGATATTAACCCCTTATCAGATATACTATTTGCAACTATATTCTCCTATTCAGTATGAGGTTGCATTTTTGTTTTGTTGATGATTTACTTCACTCTGCAAAAGCTTTTTAGTTTTATGTAGTCCAATTTGTTTATTTTTGCTTTTGTTGCCTTTGTCTGAGGAGACATATCCAAAAAAATAACACTTAATGTCAGAGAGCTTATTGCTTATGTTTTCTTATAGGAGTTTTATGGTTTCAGGTCTTACATTTAGGCCTTTAATCCATTTTAAGTTTATTTTTGTGTTTACTGTAAGAAAGTGGTCGAGTTTCATTCTTTTCCACGGTAGCCGTTCAGTTTTCCAAGCATGAAGAAGTTTCTTTACATTGTATTTCTTGTCTCCTTTATCATAGATTAATTGACCATATTAACGTGGGTTTATTTCTAAGCTATCTATTCTGTTCCACTGATCTATGTATATGTTTTTGTGCCAGTACCACACTGTTTTGATTATTATAGCTTTGTTGTATAGTTTGAAATCTGGGATTGTGATACCTCCAGCTTTATTCTTTCTCAAGATTGCTTTGGCTATTCAAGGTCTTTTGTGATTCCATAAAAATCTTAAGATTATTTATTGTAGTTCTGTGAAAAATGTCACCGGTATTCTGATAGGGATTGCATTGAATCTGTAGGTTCAATGGGTAGTATGGACATTTAAACAATATTACTTCTAATCCATTAGTTTCATATATCTTTCCATTTATTTATGCTGTCTCCAATTTCTTTCATCCATGTCTTCCAGTTTTCAGAGTACCAGTCTTTCACCACCTTGGTTATAGTTATTCTTAAGTATTTGGTTCTTTTTGGTACAATTGCATATGGGATTGTTTTCTTAAATTCTCTTTCTGATAGCTCATTATTGGTGAAACACAATAGATGTCTGTATATTGATTTTTTATCTTGCAATTTTACTGAATTCATTTATTAGTTCTAATAGTTTTTTTCGGTGGAGTCTTTAGGGCTTTCTATATAGTATCATGTTATCCACAAATAGTGACAGTTTTACTTCTCCCTTATCAATTTGGATGTCTTTTATTTTTCTTGCCTAATTGCTGAAGCCAGGACTTCCAGTGTTTTGTTGAATTAAAGTGGTGAGAGTGGGCATCTTTGTCTTGTTCCTAATCTTAGAGAAAAAGCTTTCAGCTTTTCACAATTGAGTATGATGTTAGCTGTGTGTTGGTCATATATGGCCTTTATTATGCTGAGGCACATTCCCTCTCTACTCACTTTGTTGAGAGCTCTTGAATGGATTTTGAATTTTGTCAAATACTTTTTCTTAACCTATTGAGATTATATGATTTTTATCCTTTGTTTTGTTAAACTGGTATATCATTTTGATTGGTATGCAGATATTAAACTATCCTTGCATCCCTGGAAAGAATCTCACTTGGTCATAGCATATGATCCCTTTAATGTATTGTGAATTTGGTTTGATGACATTTTTTTGAGGATTTTTGCATCTATGTTTATCAGTGATAATGGCCTATAATTTTCTCTTTCTTTCTTTCTTTCTTTCTTTTTCTTTCTTTCTTTCTTTCTTTCTTTCTTTCTTTCTTTCTTTCTTTCTTTCTTTCTTTCTTTCTTTCTTTCTTTCTTTCTTTCTTTCTTTCTTTCTTTCTTTCTTTCTTCTTTCTTTCTTTCCTTTTTCTTTCTTTTTCTTTTCTACCTTTTTTTTTGCAGTATCTTTGTCTAGTTTTGTTATCAGGGTAATGCTGGGCTTGCAAAATGAGTTTGGAAGTATTCTTTCTTCTTCAATTTTCTGGGAATAATTTGAGAAGGATAGATATTAACTCTTTAAATGCTTTGTAGGATTCACCTGTGAAGCCATCTGGACCTTGACTTTTATTTTTTTGGGAATTTTTAAAATCACTGATTCAATTTCATTACTAGTAATCAGTCTATTAAGATTTTCTATTTCCTCATGATTCAGGCTTATTCTAGGTTGTCCAATTTGGTGGCATGTCCTTGTTCATAGTATTATCTTATGATCCTTTGTATTTCTGTAGTATTGGTTGTTATTTTTCTTTCATATCTGATTTTCTTTATTTGGGCTTTCTCCCTTTTTCTTGATGAGTTTATATGAGGGTTTGTTAATTTTTTTTTTAATGTTTCCAACAACCAGCTCTTAGTTTCATTGATCTTTTCAAATTTTTGGTTTCTATTTTATTTATTTTCACTCTGATCTTTATACTTTCTTCCTTCTACTAACTTTAGTCTTTGTTTGTCTTTCTTTTCTAGTTCCTTTAGGTGTTAAGTTATATTGTTTGTTTGGGAATTTTCTTATTTCTTGAGGTAGACCTATATCACTATAAACTTACCTCTTAGAACTCTTCTTGCTGCATCCCAACAATTTTGGAACATTCTGTTTCCATTCTCATTTGTCTCAATATATTTTTAAATTTTTTCTTTGATTTCTTCATTGACCCGTTGGTTATTTAGTTATGTGTTGTTGAGTTTTTCCAGTTTTTATCTTATAATTGATTTTGAGTTTATGTTTTTTCCCGTTTTTCTCTTATAATTGATTTTTAGTTTCATATTGTAGTTGGAAAAAGCGCTTGATATGATTTCTATCTTTTCTAATTTATTGAGAGCTGTTTTGTGGCCTAATATATGATGTATCCTGGAGGATGTTTCATGTGTGCTTAAAAGGAATGTATTCTGTGGTTTTTAGATGGGATGTTCTGTATATTTCTCTTACGTCCATCAGTCTAATGTGTTGTTTAAGGCCAATGTTTCCTTATTGATTTTCTCTCTGAATGATCTATGCATTGATGTAAGTTAGGTTTAAAAGTCCCCTAGTATTATTGTAATGCTCTCTATTTCTCCCTTTATTTTTGTTATTATTTGCTTTATATATTTAGGTGTTTCCATGTTGTGTGCATAAAAGTTAAAATTGTCTTTCTGTTCACTGATTTGTGCTTCTATTGCCTCTATTCTGCTCTTGAACCCCTCTAGGGTATGATTCATTTCAATTATAACTTCTCTTTGCTACTTTCTTATATTTTCTATCTCTATGTTGAAGTTCTTGCTGTATTCATCTATTCTTCAAAAATCAGTGAGCATCTTTATGACCATTACTTTCAGTTCTTTATCAGGCAGGTTGTTTATCTCATTTCACTAAGGTGTTTTTCTGGGGATTTGCCTTGCTCTTTGGTTTGGAACATATTCCTCTGTCTCCTCATTTTGCCTTTCTCTCTGTGTTTGTCTATATGCATTAGGTGAAACAGCTACCTCCCTCAGTCATGAAGGAGTAGTCTTGTGTAGAAGCTGTTCTATATGGCCCAGAAGTGCAATCTCCTTGGCCACCAGAGCCAGACATTCTATGGAAGTCCTTCAGGTGGGCTCATGTGCCCACTGGGTTGTGATAGGGCTGCAGCTACTACACCAGGTAGATGGCACTTGGGGCACTTATCTGTTCTGGTTGTGGCTTGGATGCTAGGCAGGGATGACATGGCGTAGAGTGCTCAACCAGTCCTGTTATGGTATGGGTTATGCAGAGCATGCCTTCTAGAACTAGCAGGCTAGAGGGAAGGCTCCAAAAGTGGCACTCATTTGCTCTGTCACCAGCAAGTTAGGATGAGATGCAAAAGTGGTGTCTACCAGGGCTTTTGTCCCTATTTATTTATTTATTTATTTATTTAATTTTAGAGAGAGAGAGAGAGCATGAGATGGGGGAGGAGCAGAGGGAGAGGGAGAGGATCTCCAACAGACTCTGTGCTGAGCATGGAGCCTGATGCAAGGCTCAGTCTCACGACCCTAAGATCATAATCTGAGCAGAAACCAAGAATCAGATGCTTAACTGACTGAGCCACCCAGGTGTCCCTACTTTTATCCATATATAAAGTCCCTACAGGTTCCTGTCCTTTTGGCAGCCACTTTAAAATGAATTAGTGGGTCTCCTTTGATATGGTATAGGTGCTTTTCTTGCCATTTCTTTTGCACTGTATTGCAGGGTGACTGAGTTTGTGAGTGAGCCCTTTGAGGGTGGGGTCTTTATTCCCTCTGATTCTCTTGGTCTTAATCCTGTTGCTTTTTAAAACCAGACGTACTGGGGGCTTGTCTTTTCAGCGTTGGCCACCAAGGTGAGGTGTCTTACTGGAGCATAATCTCTTCACTCCTCAAGGGAGAGTTCTGTATTTTGGGATCCCTCCCAATTGCAGGGTCACCACACCACATCTGAAGTAGAGTTCTGAGCAAGGCTTCTTGATGAGTCTCTTTTGTCTTTTGTTGTGGGAGCTGTTCACCTAGTTCTTAGGTCCTTTTCAGAGTAAAATTATTGTATGTAGTTATAAATTTGTGGTGATTGTGGGAGGAGGTGAGTTCAAGGTCTACTTTTGATGCCATCTTGAACCCTGTACTATCTCATTTGTATATTTGATCTTCTCAAAAGACTATACTTCCATTTTCCTCTTTGAGTGGGAATCTAGACATCGGTTTCTAGATAGACTTCTAAACATGCCTACACTTTGACCCCACTTTCTTTTCCATCCTGGTAGGTCTTGGCCCTGAAAAGTTCCTGTCATGATGTTTTAGTGGAATTTTGCAAGATAATGAAATTAGATGTGTGGAATCTTAGTTTCTCTCTTAAGGCAGTTTCCTGGTCCAGAAAGGAGGTGGCTACTTCTCCCACTCAGAAAGCCTCCCTTCTATCCTGAAGAATGTGGGGTTCATCTGGGAATTTGGCTGCCTATGGGGGAGTGAAGAATAAGACTTTTGTTCATAGCTGTATTGTTCTCTGAGACTCATTCTGCCTTCTGGGAACAAGACAAAGGCCCCTGTCCTGAATCTTGTCACTGTCTTCTCTCTCTCTTTCTCTTTTTTTCTTCAGTATTCCACACTTTATTCTGTGACCATGTGCAACCTCAGGTAGTCCTCTATCTCAGATAACCTGAGTTCAGTGCATGCCTCCCTGAGGTCCCCAGAGCTTATTTTCTGGAGGGCCTCACTGGGGCTAGAACTCCCAGAAGTTTTCCTATGCCACTATCTTATTTCCCATTCTTTTATTGCCCCTCCAGATGATGGGTTTTTGCTAGATATTTTTCAAAGATGAATAATGTACTGCATCATACCTTAAAATCTTTTTGCTTTCAAGCACTAGCTCTCTCTCTTATACCTACAGTTCAAGAAGTAATAAAGGTGGAATATTCAGGTAGTATTTTTGACTGAGAGCTTCTTCTTTAGCATCTGTTTATGTAAAGCCAACCGACGGGTGGCTTTTTTGTGTCTTTTTTTCTCATTTGGGAGCTAAAGTAGCTAATCCTATTGGAGGTAAAGTAAGGTAGGAGTAGAGTTTTTGTATTCCTAAGAGAAGATGCTGCTTTGACAGTTGGATTCTGCAGGGTTTAAATGTACTGATATTCAATCTTTCAGAAATCAACTGGATTTCATGGAATTTGAAGTCAATTGAAAGACAATCTGTTGGAATCATTTCATGAATTCAAAGAATTCAGAGAAAAAGTGTTCAGCTACGGTGATTGAGAAATCGAAGGAAGCTAGAGTAATATGTCATGCTTGGTTATGTGCTGCTCTGATGCCAGTTCAGAGTAAAAGCTGAACTTTGTTTTTGAAAGCCACCATGGAAAGTGGAAACATTGATTGTGGATTGCTGGGTGGTGGAGTATTATTTTCTTATTCAGAAATAGAAGCGTCCTTGCTTTAGTGGGCTGGGGAGATAGCATCAATCCTTACTATTGCAATAGAGCCCAGTTGCTTTCTTTTTTTAATTTTGAAAGAGTAAATATTTAAATAGGTAATACAGAAAAGTTATTGCCAGTTTTCCTCCATGGGCGATGGCTAGGAGTTAAAAGAGAGAGTTAGGCAGAATTCGCACATGGAGAAAAAAATATTATAGAAATTATATGTAATCCTTTTAAAGCAAGGACATTGGAATTCTTGATTTGCAATTGGCCAAATTGAACAAACTTTTCTCTGAAAAGCCATTTTAAGAGAAAAAAATTATGAATTTTCTTAAGCCCTGTGATTAGAGTGTAATATGTATTTATGTTCCCCCCAGGCACCACACAATAAAAATTGTTAAAACCTTTAGTCCTTTTAGTAGTTCATGGTTTTATTGCCAAAGTTATTTTGTAGATTTTATGCTTAAAGCAAGGTCAGTGTATTGCACTGTATAAATTATTCTAAGTAATTGCTCAGTTATTTTATAGCTTAGTCACAGGATTTTTTCATTATTAAACGTAGCCTTTCCTTTAAAGTTAGGATGAGAAGGGCAATATAAATCACAGGGCAGCTTGCCATTTGGGGTTTTAGCTTTACCTGTGATAAGGGTTTAATAACAATCTGGCGCAGATACCAGTTCCCTCTCAATTACCTTTCCACATGGGCATTAGTTCACACTGTTTATTAAAAACTCCCCTTGTAGTTTTTAAATGGAGTGTTTCAGATTAATGGCCCCCACGGAGTTTAATTTCATTGCACTTCATTAAAGCTAGATTGTACAAAAGGTTACTTCAATTAAATCCAGAACGCGACCTTAAATCTGTATAGATTTTTTTCAGAAAAATGTGATAAAATTGCTCTGCCAATCCTTTGAGATTAACAAGGCAACATCCCTTTCAGTAACTGAAGTGCAAAACTTGTGAGCCTGTTCTGAATTTTCATATTGCTATACATTTGGATTTTACAAAATTAGAAGCCAATCCATGGAAAGAGTCTGGAGTTATAAATGGATCAAGTTACTGGAGAACAGACCCACCACGTGGGACTAGAGTCTGTGAAACCTTTAGTTATGCTTGAATAGATGCTATAAGTCTGGTACTTTAGAAAAGAATATTTTTGTTTCCCATGGAATTAAAATATTTTTCTAAATAGTTTGGTTTGTGTCTTCCAGCCCAGAAAGTGATATAAAATTTTCTGAGGGGTGTTCTCCCTTGGCTACTTCAAACTTTAAAGCATACCTTGTGGCAGTTCCTAACCATTGTTTCTTCTGAAAATTCATGGTAATTGGAAGCATTAATTACCCATCCTACACCCTGAGAATGTAGCCTCATTATCTTGAGGCAATGTGTGAATTGATGCTCATTAACACCATAAGTCAATAGCTCAATTTTATCTTTTTTTGGGGTTTCAAGTGACTCAGTGAAACCGGCCCAGATCCATTTTCTCCTCTTTTTGGATAGATGAGATATCAAAGTAGTACATTCTCCCAGCCAGTAGTTGTGTCTTGCTTATAATTTTAAGAACTTTTATATTGTAAATGATTTTAAAAATGCTACTGATTTTTATTCTTAAAATAAATTAAGTTGAAAATTGCTAAGTGATACTATTTATCTTTGTATGTCAGAGCTGCAGCATTTCTTCCTATTTCTGAATTTGTATTTTTGTTGTTCTGCTTTTTAGTTTGTATCTTTTGCTCTTTGTCTAGATTTTGTGTACTTTCGATGACTGAAAGTGGCACTTACAAAGGGATGCAAAATAATCTAAGCATTTATTCAAATATCTCACATATATACCTGACAATATTCAGAGCACACTTGTGCACAAAGTTAGTACAAGTACAGGGAGAAGAGGTAATATTATCTGGGGAAAATGACAAAAAAACCCTTCCACTGGATACACTTACCTGTAAGTAACTTCTTTGGGTGAAGACACTGAAGCATTGAGTGTAAATATGATATTGTATGAAGGATGGCTGAGCCATTAAATGATTACCACCAGTTAACAACTTAGTTCATTAAATTAGCATGTTACCTATTTGGACCCTCAGGGGATAATCAGAGAATGAATATATTATATTTTGATTTAAAGAAATTGGCAAGTTGAGAACGTGTGGTCCTAGAGAAAGAGAAGCCCCACCTTGGAGTCACAGTAGGATAAGGATTTCTGGGCAACCAGAAGAGAGAATGAGGACCTGATACCAGGTATTTGAAGTGCTAAAGTAAGGGATAGGAATTTGAAGGGAGCTGAAAGCAAACTTTTCTTATTTTAGAATTTGGTTTTGGGCCATCCCCACATACTGCAGGTTGGCTGTTCTCAAACTGTGATTTGGAGAACCTTGGAAATTCTCGAGACCCTTTCAGTGGATCCAGGAAGTCAAAATTTTCACAATAATATCTAAAGTTCATTTGCCTTTTTCTTGTTCTCTTCTGAGTATACAGTGGAGTGGTACTATAACAGACTGAACAGAGAAGCAGATAGGAGGATCTAGATGTCTTCTACTAAGCAAGATATTAAAGAAATGTGAAAAATGTGAAAACAATGGGCTCCTCTCACTGCTCTCTTTTGTTTTGGAAGGTATTTTTCATAAAAGTATGTTGCTTATATTAATATGTAATTAATTTATTATTGTTATAAACTGAATTAGTAAAAATTATTAGTTTTAACTTTTAATTTTGATTTTAATATGGTAAATACCAATAAGTATAAATTAAATAAACAAAAGTTCTTTGAGGTATTTAACTTCTGAGTATAATGGACTTTTTTTTTTTCAGAGAGAGTTGGGGGGCGGGGCAGACGGAGAGGGAGAGAGAATCTTAAGCAGACTCCATGTCCAGTGCAGAGCCTGATGCAGGGCTCTGTCTCATAACCCTGAGATCATGACTTGAGCTGAAATCAAGAGTCTGACTCCACTGACTGAGTCACCCAGGCGCCCCATGGGTAATGGGCTTCTGACCAAAATGTTTGTGAGATACTCTTCTAGGTGATGAGGACTACTCCATACTACAGTTTGTCATATGTTCAAGAATTTCCTGTATGGAATGCTGGTGCTTGGAATTTTGAAGTCCTGGGAATATTTTATGCATGGTTAAGGGAGAAAAACTTTGCTAATGGCTTTTTTTTATCATTAGAGTAAATAAAAAGAAAGATGTTTGTGACTGCGGGAGTGGTAGGGAATAAGTAAGAAATAGAAGAATTAAAAAGAAGTTGAGAGTGTCAAACAGGCTTACTCCTCACTTTCTTTTGGTGTAATTAGAATTTTTAGCCACTGAATTAGAATATTTAGCCACTGAAAAGATTTTAGAGTGAAATATCAATTTGTATCAGACTTAATAAAAATTGAAAAAGAATATTTGGAACTATAATGTCTCAAATGAGTATGGACGAGCAGTTGCAAGTTGTGACCTGTCAGTTGAGAACTGGAAATAATTGGGATTCCTTGCATTGGTATGAGGCATGGAGGTGGGTGTTGTGTAGTGGTATGCAGAGTGACCAAAGCAAGCAGCAAATGGAGCAAAACCAGTTCATACAATGGATGATTAGAATTCAGCAGTACTATTGAGAAAATTTTGCCATATGATTAAGCTGCTCAATTCAATTCTGACTAGAAGATGATTGGCTTTACTTTCAGGTAGGAATCAATTGGAAAATCCCACTGAAGGACTCTGATTGCCTTGGTTGGGATCATATGCACCAATCCTTGACCAATGAGCAGAAAGCAGAGATGGAATACCACTACATCAACTTCTACTAGACATACAGGATTGAGAGGCAGGAGAAACAGTTCTCCACATGAAGTGATGCCTTATTCCCAGAAGAAAGGAGAAGAACAGGGCAGAAAACAAACAAACAACCTTACTCAAGTCCTAAATAACTTTGTAGTTGGATTCTTACAATAACTTCTTCACTAGTCTTTCCCCTTTAGTTATTCCCATCATTGTCAGACCAATAATCCCCTAAACCCATTAAATCATAACAACTTTGAAGTTTATATGCTGTACGTTAGATCTCCAGGACTTATCTATCTACTGGTTGCCGGTTTGTACACTTCAACAATGTCTCCCCAATTCCCTCACCTCCATTCACCACCATTCTATCCTCTGTTTTTATGAGTTCAGCTTTGTTAGACTTCACACATAAGTGTTACAATATTTTTGGAAAGTGATCTTAATTTTCTTGTTTCCAAGTTGCTAGAAGAACATTTTATTGTTTTCCTGGCAACAGTTACTATTTGACCTTCCTAACAATCCTGTTAGGCAGACAGGGCAAATGAATCATCTCTAACAGATAATGAAATTGAGGCTTAATGCATTAGAAAATTTGTCCAAATTCATGCAGAGTGAACAGATAAACCAGCATTCAAATTAAGATATTCTTAATACAGTCTTGCCTGTTGGAAGGCCATTTCTTTTTTTTCCTCTATTTTATTTTAATTTAATTTAATTTTATTTTATTATGTTATGTTAATCACCATACAGTAGGAAGGCCATTTCTTTATATCAACTAGAACATACAGCAAAGTACTGGGTTCATTACAGGTGCTGAATGTGTATTTATTTAAAAATGAATGAAAATCCCTCTATGAAAACAAAGTGAAACAAATTATTAGTACCACAAGGCAACATTCACTGTGAAAGACTAAGATATAGGCTTTTTGTTCCTCACTGATAATTCTGTCAAGCTACTAAACTAATTTCAGTTTTATGATTTGGAAAATGAGCATCATAATTCTTCTTGATGTGAATTAGTCAGGGTGTGACTGGACCATGAAGATTCAAGAGAGTTTATTGGAATGGTCATGAGTCATAGAAGGATGAGAGTTTAGGAAAATAAAAAGCAGGGAGTTTAGGATCACAGCAAGGCTTTCAAAGTCACAGAGTTATAATGGAGTTGAGAACCTTGGACAGATCCTTGATCTACAACAACTGTAATTGTGAGAAAACCTTCTTCCAGATTACCATTTTTTTTTTTTAAATTTTATTTTATTATGTTATGGTAATAACCATACATTACATCTTCAGTTTTTGATGTAGTGTTCCATGATTCATTGTTTGCATATGTGCTCCATTCAATATGTGCCCTCTTTAATACCCATCACCAGGCTAACCCATGCCCCACCCCCTCCCCTCTAGAACCCTCAGTTTGTTTCTCAGTGTCCATAGTCTCTCATGGTTCGTCTCCTCCTCTGATTCCCCACTCCCTTCATTTTTCTCTTCCTCTATTTTTTTCTTCTTCTTTTTTTTTTTAACATATAATGTATTATTTGTTTCAGAGGTACAGGTCTGGGATTCAACAGTCTTACACAATTCACAGTGCTCACCATAGCACATACCCTCCCCAGTGTCCATCACCTAGTCACCCCATCCCTCCCACACCCCACCACTCCATCAACCCTTGGTTTGTTTCCTGAGATTAAGAATTCCTCATATCAGTGATATCATATGATACATGCCTTTCTCTGATTGACTTATTTCACTTAGCATAATACCCACTAGTTCCATCATGTCATTGCAAATGGCAAGATTTTGGGGTTTTTATGATGGCTGCATAATATTCCATTGTATATATACATACCACATCTCCTTTATCCATTCATCTGTTGGTGGACATCTCGGCTCTTTCCATGGTTTGGCTATTGTGGACATTGCTGCTATAAACATTGGGGTGCATGTATCCCTTTGGATCACTACATTTGTATCTTTGGGGTAAATACCCAGTAGTGCAATTGCTGGGTCATAGGTTAACTCTATTTTCAACTTTTTGAGGAACCTCCATACTGATTTCCAGAGTGGCAGTACCAGCTTGCATTCCCACCAACAGTGTAGGAGGGTTCCCCTTTCTCCGCATCCCTGCCAACATCTGTCGTTTCCTGACTTGTTAATTTTAGCCATTCTGACTGGTGTAAGGTGATACCTCATTGAGGTTTTGATTTGGATTTCCCTGATGCCGAGAGATGTTGAGCACTTTTTCATGTGTCTGTTGGCCATTTGGATGTCTTCTTTGGAAAGATGTCTGTTCATATCTTCTGCCCATTTCTTGATTGGATTATTGGTTCTTCGGGTGTTGAGTTTGATAAGTTCTTTATAGATTTTTGGATACAAGCCCTTTATCTGATATGTCATTTGCAAATATTTTCTCCCATTCTGTCGGTTGTCTTTTGGTTTTGTGGACTGTTTCCTTTGCTGTGCAAAAGCTTTTTATCTTGATGAAGTCCCAATAGTTCATTTTTGCCCTTGCTTCCCTTGCTTTTGGCGATGTTTCTAGGAAGAAGTTGCTGCAGCTAAGGTGAAAGAGGTTGCTGCCTGTGTTCTCGAGGATTTTGATGGTCTCCTATCTCACATTTAGGTCTTTCAACCATTTTGAGTGTATTTTTGTGTGTGGTGTAAGGAAATGGTCCAGTTTCATTCTTCTGCATGTGGCTGTCCAATTTTCCCAACACCATTTGTTGAAGAGACTGTCTTTTTAACATTGGACATTCTTTCTTGCTTTGTCGAAGATTAGTTGACCATAGAGTTGAGGGTCCATTTCTGGGCTCTCTATTCTGTTGCATTGATTGATGTGTCATTTTTGTGCCAGGACCATACTGTCTTGATGATGACAGCTTTGTAATAGAGCTTGAAGTCCGGAATTGTGATGCCACTGGCTTTGCTTTTCTTTTTCAATATTCCTCTGGCTATTTGGGGGTCTTTTCTGGTTCCATACAAATTTTAGGATTATTTGTTCCATTTCTTTGAAGAAAGTTGGTGGTATTTTGATAGGGATTGCATTAAATGTGTAGATTGCTCTGCAGGTAGCATTGATATCTTCACAATATTTGTTCTTCCAATCCATGAGCATGGGATGTTTTTCTATTTCTTTGTGTCTTCCTAAATTTCTTTCATGAGTATTTAATAGTTTTCTGAGTACAGATCCTTTGCGTCTTTGGTTAGATTTATTCCTAGGTCAGATTACCATTTTTTATTTACATTTAGGCTTTCCTGGGTGCCCTATCATGCAGTTAGAATTCTCTGGCTTTGGTATTAATTTCTGAGTTTGGAGAAGAGCATATGAATGAGGTACATTTGCAAATATCAGAAATCAACTCTGGCTAATTTAAGTATAAATTTACTAGAAGTAATATTAAAAGAATCAATTACAAGTCTTGAGAACCATATTCAAAATATGCAGGAACCCAGTGAAACCAGGCAGCTTTGAATAGCTGCTTCCTTGAGGCTGCTGTGCTATTAACAGTACTGTTACCATGGCTTTACAGAATCTCTACCATCCTCCAAGCTTTGCATCACTTTCTCAAGATCCTAGACCTGGGCAGAAGCTCTGATTGGTCAATCCTTGGTTATGTGCCTCTGCTCTAGCTTCCCAGGAGCAAAGAGATCAGATGTCTGCTCTCTCTTTGACTTCTGTAATGGGGAATGTTCCAAATAGAAAATGTGGGCACTGTTTTTTTTTTTAATTTTATGTATTATGATTAATCTTTTCTCTGAACTTCAAGATTCCCACTCTTTGAAGAGCTGGGTGGGCTCTTGAGTCAGCCTTGGCCTTTGTCTTTCTATTTTTTCCCACCTACCTACCAGGTTATAAAAGTTGTAGCTAAGGTTCATTGAGTTTGGCAAAAGTCCAATAGTCACAACTCGGTTTTGGTTTTAGTGCTCTGCTTACTTTCCAGGTCTCTGGTTTGACTTAGGTTTATAATTCTTAATATTTCTTACTTTCTTGCCAGCTCATCAATGTGCTTCAAAAAGATTTAAAGATATTGTATCTACTATTTTACCAGTGTGCATATCTAGTATTTCTATAACCATACGTGGGGGAAATAGGAGTTATGACTAGTTCTTTGTAATTGCTGTGTTAAAAAGAATAAAAGTATGCATATGGGAGATAGTGAAAAAAATGATTCCTGGAGGTGAAAGAAGGAGGAGGGAATATATTTAAATAAACATGCTCAGGTGATGAATCAACAGGGCCAAAGTGCTATTAATCAATTCTCAGTAGACAGAGCCAAATATAAACATCATGACATACTTTATTTGGATTATTTATTGTGAGTCTGGTATTTCTTCAATTTAAGCACTTCCTTATAGAATAATATCCCAACCACACACAGACTGGTGAGATGAAAGATCCAGAGGGTCAAAATTGGAATATAATAACCATGTCAAACCTATAGTATGCATTAGACTTTAGTTCCATTTGTGGGATCAGCATCTGTCTGAATTCTCCTCATATCTATTTGGGCTCTGCAGCCCAAGAGAACTCCCACAGGTAGATCTTCATGTTGAGAGCCATGTTGTAGTCAAATGGGAGTCCTGAAGTTAACTTTTTTTTAAGACAACCAGAAGATCAATGGGAAGAAATTGTTTCTATTCTTGTAAGTGGTAGGATTAAATGTAGTCACTTCTCCCTAAGTTAAAAAAAAAAAGTCCTGTTAATGGAGGGTATTAATGAAGAAAAACAATTCAGCATGTTGTCAAATTGTTCTGAATCTGCCATAACGGCTTCAGAGGAACCCTTGACTCAATTCCCATCTCTGTAATTCTGTTGGATATGTCAGTGTAGGCATGCTCTCTTGTGTAAGCCTGAACTGCCATGCAAACTCCCCATGCCTCTGTTTCCCATATACTGTATTTTGTAAACTTGTTGTGAGACTCAAAATATTCATAAAACTTTTATGTATAATACCTAATTGATGATAATTGATACAATAATTGATGCTAGTTGATACAATACATTGATTCTAATGTAGGATTGATTTTTCATAGTTCTGCCACTTAAATTATATGATCAACTTGAGCAGTATGCAACATATATTATTAAATTGCACTGTTGAAACTGCCAAAGGTCAAATAAGTTTCTCTTAGAAACTTACTTCTAAGTTCTCTTAGCTAGTAAGTGGCAAAGCCAAGCATACAACTCAGTTCATTTTAACTCAAACACCAGCTCTATTCATCACTGTCTAAAGTTACTAATGAAATATTTTCTAACCTAATTACCTAAGTGAAAATTTGATATTCTTCCAGGTATACATATTAGTTTATCATGGACTTCTCTAACTATAATCATTCAAGTGTTATGTCTTCCAGGAAGTCTTATTGTCTACTTGACCTAATTTAAATTTCCCATTTTAGGGTTTTCATAGTTTCATTTATTGCATGTATCACTGTTCCCCATTATTACTATTATTCTTACCCCTGCCATAGTCTCACTTATTATAAGCTCCTTTAGGTCAAGTGTAACATCTCATTCATCTTTCAGAGTGTATATGGAAATTAACCGCTGCAGCAGTAGTCTCCCATCCACTAACACTCTGTGAGCTTCAACTCGGCTGTGTTGTAGATTGCAAATTGCCACAATCCCTTCGCACTTCCTGTCATCAGAAAGTAGAGCATATTTGGCTCCCTCCTGGATCTGGTCGGACCTTGTATTCTCTTTGGACAACAGAATGCCACAGGAGTGATTTGTGCAAATTCCAGGCCTGGGCCTCCAGAGGCTTTGCATGCTTCTGTTTTCTCTAGGAAACCTGACCAGCCACCATGTAAATAAACCCTATCTAGCCTGCTGGTGGATGAGAGGCCCTGTGGAACAGAGATGAGTCATCCCAGTTAAGCCATCCTAAACCAGTCAGTCCCCGGTTAACCATGCAGCTGACTGCAGTTGTATGAGTGATCAGCCAAGGTCAGCTATGTCTGGCCAGGATTGTCAGGGCTATCCTGATGAAGGTAGCTCAAATTACCAACTCACAAACTATAAGCTAAATAAATGTTGTTGTGTAAGTCTGGGTTCTTCAGAGAAATAGAACAAATAGGGTGTGTATATTTATATATATATATGTGTGTGTGTGTGTGTGTGTGTGTATTTGTATATGTATATGTGTATATATATGTATGTATGTATATTATGTGTGTATGTATATGTAATATATGTATGTATAAATAGGGGTGATTTATTTTAAGGAATTGGCTCATGTGATTGTGGAGCTGTCAAGTTTGAAATCTGCAGAATAGGCTGGCAGGCTAGAGACCCAGGAAAGTGTTGATGTTTCAGCTTGAGTCCAAAGATAGTCTAGAGGCAGAATTCCCTTTTCCTTAGACCTCAGTTTTTTTTTTTAGCCTTCGGTTGATTGGATGATGCCCACTAACTTAATGGAGGGTAATCTGCTTTACTCAGTGTCTACAGATTTTCATGTTAATGTTAATATTATCTAAAAAATACCTTCAAAGTGACAGACTGGTGTTTGACCTAATATCTGGGTCCATTGACTAGCCATGTTGGCACACAAAAGCGACCATCGCAATCACCAGGTTTAGAATTTTTTTTAGGGAACAAAAACTATCTGATCGCGTTTGTATCCATCATTTCTGCTGATCTGCACACTCAGCAGTCTTCAGAATTATTCAGCAAAGAGTTGCAAAGTTTACTAATTTCAAAAGAGAAAATAATTTTATTCTTCACGAAATTTTAAACTTTGAAATATATATTAATAGAGCAAATAGTTATAAATGTTGGCAATAGTTTTCTATAAACAAACTTCCTCTCTTTATGACTATAGTTGAGTAAGACATACGTCCAAGAACAAATCAAAGCAAATATGTAATTGTCTTTCCTGAAAGAAGGTTTTGGTGGTTGTGTAGAAAATTCTTTTATTCCTTATCTGTAAATGTTAATTAACCTCCTTACCTATTCCATGCCAGACCCTGTGCTAGACATTCCCTCTCAGCATTAATCTCTGCTCTCCTGATACAGAATTAAACCAGAGCATCTTGTTCCCATAGGAGTTCGTTCTTTTCTTAAAACAATTTGCTGTTTTTTATGTTCTGTCTCTATTCTGTGTGTTTAAGTACTTTCACCAGCATAATATGCATTGGCTGTTCTCATGGAAGAAATTGCTCTTTTCTCCCCTCACTCCAAAAACAGTGTAGTATTGAACTGGTCCAGCATAGTGCTTCTTGCCAGTTCTTTGTTTCTTCATTGTGTTCACAGATCTCTTGAGGCAAGGATTACAAGGAGTGCATTGTTTGTGTTTCTGCCTTTTGGCAGCAAAAAAGAGTTTAAAAACACTCCAGTAAGGGTATTTCCCGTGCCCCGAAATAAAAGAACTAGATGAAAGTGCTACTCGAGATCGGCAAAACTTTCCAACTACAGCTAAATCTTGGCTGTTGACTCTTCTTCAGTTCTGAAACAAGGGAATCTGCCTTCTTCTTTGAAAATTTCTCATTTGACTGTAAACATTCTAAATGCATTCTATCTTTGAGGACAAAATTTATGTTAGAAAGTAGACATAATTCTAATAAGAACCATGTACAAGAGCCTTAATGTGTGGTTACACTGGCTGAACACTTTGCAAACATTATCTAATTTAACCCTTATGACAATCATGTAAAAGTTCAGTATTAAATTAAGGAAAATGAAGCAAGGATATTTATTTAATAAAGTAATTTGTCTAAGGATACTCAGCTAGTAAGTGGCAGACTGGGCATGAAAACCAAAGCCCATGGTCCTGATCACTACCTTAGACAGTGTGACAAGATTAATAAACCAAAGCATTACTTGCAGGGTGGTGGTGCAGTTCCAGCTCAGTGGAAGTGTTTAAGTGTATAGGTCTTAGACCAAAACTGCCTCAGATCAATTCTTTGATGCTTTACTAATTAGCTATTATTTAATTGCTCTACGTCTCAGTTTTTTTCTCTTTAAAATGAGGATAATGATATGCATTTCCCTTGGGTTGTTACAGGGATTAAATGAATTGACACATGTAAAGTGCTAATATCTCTTGGCACATACTAAATGTTCTCTAAGTTCTACCTATTCTTGTAAAAATGCACGAATCTTTTTCATCAGGATATCAATTTTTGGGTTTCCTGCGCAGCTACATCAATAATCTTACATTTAGTTGCGAGTGACTTTTAGATTAAAGTTTCTACGTGATACCGAAGGACAGAAAAAGCCAATTTGGAAACAAGTCAAACTAATTGCCAATTCAGTGAAAATATCACTCATTATTTGATGTTCTGAGGAACAAAAGCAGCAACGCTTTTTTTTTCCTTAAAGATTTATCCATTTATTTGAGAGAGAGAGAGAGAGAACACAAGCAGGAGGGGCAGAGGGAGAGGGAGAGAGAATTCTAAGCAGACTCCATGCTGATTGCAGAGCCCTGTATAGGGCTCGATCTAAGGACCCTGAGATCAGGACGCTGAGATCATGACCCCAGCTGAAACTGAGTCCTGTGATCAACCGACTGTGCCACTCAGGTGCCCTGCAGCAGTACTTTTTATAACACAGCTTTTTAAGTCTTTCTGTTGGTTGCATAATTATGACAAAGGCAAACTTCAATTTATTAAGAAGAAAAAGGAAGGAAAACCGATGGGGAAGTCAAGAATTTTTCAGTGTGGTTCCATATACCATACTCTCTCTGAGTAATGCAGAGAGTCTTGGAGCAAAATATGGAGTGGTCACAATGATAGGAGTTAACCATGGGTTTTTTTCCGCAGGGGTGCCCAAGAGTCCCTGTGCATCTTAGACAAATCAACTATCCTATAATTCAGTTTTTCCTGTTGTAATTGGTGAATTAAAGTTTTTTACTTAACCACTGCCTGAGGAGGTCTCAGAGCACTTGTGTACGGGGCATCTTCTAAGTGGTTTTGATATATAGAATCGAAACATGGGGCTGGCTGGAGCTTTATCTTTTTTTTTTTTAGAATGTTCCATATAATAGTAATTTCGTATTATTAAATGTGTATATTTTCAAAAGATAGTTACAGTTTCAATAACAACTTTTCTTTATACTCTAGAAAATTGGAAAATATAGAAAAGCATTAAGAATAAAATAGAAATCACTGTAACCCTACCATATTATATACATTGGTGCATTCATCTCCAGTAAAAGGTTGCTTTATTTGTTTATTTATGCATTTATTTAATTTTTTATTATTTATTTAAAGATTTTATTTATTTGACAGAGAGAGACACAGCAAGAGTGGGGACACAAGCAGGGGGAGTGGGAGAGGGAGAAGCAGGCTTCCCGCCGAGCAGGGAGCCCGATGCGGGGCTCGATCCCAGCACCCCGGGATCACGACCTGAGCCGAAGGCAGACGCTTAACGACTGAGCCACCCAGGAGCCCCTTCGCATTTATTTAATTTTAAAGGTTGTTGTTTTAAAGTGTTCATGTGGCTGGATGATTTCTGAAGATACAGGATAAAATGAAAATTTGGTTATTCATGTCAGCCCCTAGAGTGGAATTATGTGGTACTTGATGCTACTTATTTTATCCTAAATTAAAAAAAATATTTTGAGCCGAAATAAAGGTAGAATTGGTTGATCTGAAAGAATATTCTGAGACTTGTAAGTCAAAATAAGGCTGTATTAGCCGTTCTGACATGGAAGGTGCTGGCATACCTGACTTCCCAGGAAACCACGCCAGAGCTGGAGCTGGAGCCAGACGCAGAGGTGGAACCAGCGCCGGAGCGGGATTACATGGAGCAGAAAACACTACAATTTTGTATAGATTACAGGTTGGAGACGTCGTTGCTACTATACCTCCTATTGGATTTAAAGCTGACACGGTAACATACGAGAGCCTTAATTCCAAGTCTGGGATTTAGGAGGACAGGCAAGTATCAGACCATACTGGGGATGTTATTACTCAAACACAGATGCAATCATTTCTGAGTAGGTAGTTGTTGGAGACCGGACTCGCATTTCCAAATGAGAATTAGTTACCATATTGGAGGAAGAATAGCTGAGAAAAGCCATTTTAATGGTGTTTGCAAGTAAACAGGACACGGAACAGGCCATGACTCTCTCAGAGATGGCAAGTTTACTTGGGTTACTTGTATGGAAGGACCGAAAACGGCAACTATTCAAAACTTCAGCAACCAGAGGCATTGGCCTTGATGAGGCAATGGAAGCGTTAGTTGGAACATTAAAGAGCAATCATTCAATCACTTCTGCACCCCTGAAATGAAGACTATATCACATTTCCCTTGGAAATGTGTTAAGTGTGCTTCATGCTACTAAATGTTAAAAGAGTGTGATTGTTGACATATACTGAACTGACTGCAGTATTTGTAATAAATACAGAGAGTAAGTATTTGGTTGCAAGGGTAACTCACCATGATTGAAACACCTGAATGTCTGTTCAGTGTAATGTAAAATCCTTCCGTGCTTTCTTGTGTTATGTATTCTATTTGTATGGAATTCTTATTCAAATAGAGTCCCATTCAAGAATGTACTCTTATTGAGGGGAAAAAAACCCTATTTTTGAATTAGTAGTTGCAGCTTGTTTGTATAAACACTAATAACTATCTTAACTCAGAAAAAAATAAGGCTTTATTATCAAACAGTTTAAATAATAATGTGAAGATGAGTTGTAATCATGCGTAAAAAAACCATGATTGTGTTACTTTTGGTCAGGCAGTTTCCTGCTTGGGGTGGCACTTCTAGAGTTGGTGATCTTTGAGGACTGACAGCCCTGTGATAAAATAAAGACGCGAAGCTTGAAGATGGGTCTAGGAGTTCAGCCTTGGGGGAATGTCTAACCCACCTTGTGGTATAACCCAACCTTTTTTACAAAAGATAAGATGTGTGTCTCTCATGAATGGATGGCAATGTCAGAATTGGATGCCCAAGTGGCAATAGCAGTGAAGTCACACTTATCATCTAAAGCCACACCTGCCCTCATGCTTGACTAATTCTCAATAACCTCTTCTCTCAAGCAAACATATAATTTTAATATAATGTAATATATTTATATATATTATATAATTTATAATATAAATTTAATATAAACATAATTGTGCTTAAGGTTAGATTTATGAAAAATAATTCACTTCATGTCTTTTTCCCATAGGCTAAAACTCTTCTGGGGGTCTATAGAGGAGCTTAACAACTAAGATTTCAAACAAGGCAAGAAGGTATCAAACTTCCTCCTTTGGGGCAGTCTGTGATGAGGTTGATTATGCCAGCTGGTAGTTATAACTTCTGCTTGCTTTCCCAGAGCAAGCCAAACCCTTTATTTATCACAATCATAACAGACCAGCCTATCCATTATGTTTCTAGGATGTCTTAAGAGTTCAGGGCCACTGTGCTTTTCACAGCACACTTCATGTCTGTAATTTGTGATGTCTGAGATACTCTCATAGGCAAATAAATTACAGTGTCAAGTTAATGGCTTGTACCTGAGCTCCGAGAATGAACTGGAAGGTCAGTGCAACAGGTGTGGGCTATCGTTGCATTCAATAGGTTATGCTTCCATACACAGTGCCTCAACATTGGAACATAAATTTCTGAATACTGGACATGATAAAGGACAACTTATAACTTTTTGTTTGTTGAAGGTGAGAAATAGACCATGAATACATTTTCTCTACAAGTGCCCCTAATTCTTCCAATCATTCTGACACATAGAAGGAAGGAAGAGAGGATGCTAGAGACAATCAGCAAAGGAGGGCATGGTCTTCTGTCCTGGTTGACTTCTCTGTGTGTCTTTAGCCTACTTTTCTATTTACTGGATGAACTGCAGACAGAGTCCTAGGAACTATCTGGTAGCAAGTTCAAAGCAGAGTATTAACTCTGTGAGGCATACATGATAATACCTGGTTTAACACCCAGCTGACAAAGAGGCAGGTTCTGACTCAGGAGCAATTGATGATGGGGCTGAAGAACTGGGTCTACTGACCTCCAGACCACTGGACTTTCCAGTATGTTGTCCCATCTTTCTGGGATTTAAGCAGGAATGGATTTATTTTCCAATTCAGCTATTGGATTCTTTGGCTCTGTGACTTATTTCCGGCACTTTCTTATATTTTTTCTCTGTTGGAGTTCTCACTGTGTTCATTCTTCTCCTGAGTTCAGTGAGCATTTTTATGACCATTACTTTTGAACTTTTTTTCCTAATCAGGTAAATTATTTATCTCTATTAATTAAGGTTTTTCCCCGAGGCTTTATATTATTCTTTCATTTGGAATATACCCCTCTGTTATTTTTTCATTTTTCTTGACTGTCTGTGTTGGTTTCTTGCATTAAACAGCCATCTCTCAGTTTTAAAGCAGTGGCCTTGTATAGGAGATGAACCTCATCGATTCACCCTGACCCAGCTCCAGGTTGTCTCTCAAACATTTGTGATTGTCTAAGCAGCCTATTATATCTTTAATATACCTGCAACCCTGTAGTGGAAGGTGTGCCAAGCCCAGTCTGTGTCCCAAAGGGAAGGATGACATTCAGCACGTAGATTCAGAATGTTTGGAATCCAGACCCTCAGGTAGCAGCTTTTGAAGTATGAATATATATATAGTCCCGTGGGACCACAAGTGTCAACCCAGGGCCAGGTGATCTGGAGGTCCCCTGGATGGCAGTGGCAAAAACTGGGGCCCCAGAGGAGTGTATAAATTCCCATCTCAGAGATACAAGCAAGCTATAGGGAAGCAGAGGGAGAGCACAAAGTTGGTGTCCACTAGGCTTCATTCCCTAGAGTATCTCTGTAGCCCCCTATAAGTGTGCCAGACCTGAAACCTGCCCCGAAGGCTGAAGCTTTTGGACAAGCACATAGGCCTCTTTCATAGAGACTGGCGGTGTGTTCAGTCTGCTGTCTGTGCAGTGCCCTGGGGGTGGAGCCTGCCAAGAACTCTCTCTGGTTGTTACAGTCCCATGGGACCCAGGAACACGCGTCTACCCTCGTCCGCTGGCATTCAGAGCCAGATGATCAGGGGGCATCTCCTAGGCAGCAGCCACAAAAACCAAGGCACTAGACATAACATCTGGGGCACCACATGAGTGCAAAACCTTCCCTCTGGCAGATACCAGTGCTCTGGAGCTTGGCCAGGGGAGAGTGCAAAGATAGTGCCCACCCTCCGAGTATTCTGGAAAGGTTAATTAGGGTAATTAAAAAGGGCTAATTAAGCCCCACTGTCCCCTAACCCAAGTGATTAAGGGGGTGTCCCTGGGCAGCAAATACCAGGGGACCAAATGCAGTTAAAAGCTCCCTTCTGGGAGAAACTTTTGCTCTAGAGTGCAGCAGAAGGAGAAGACAAAGATGGATGGCTCTCGCTGAAGGCAGTAAGGCAAAGGGATCACGTGAGGACGGGGCCAGCCCATGAAAAAGAAAAAGGGAAAAAGAAAAAAAAAAGTAGATGACACCTGTCAGCTGGAACCAGGCCGAGGGGGAGGTACAGAGAGCACCTGAAAGAAAAAGGAAAAAAAAAGATGGTGCCTGCCAGCTAGCAGCCTCTAGATGTGTGCTCAATTAGATGCCTGCCCCTCAGGTGGGTGCTTTAAAATTAGCAAATGAGCCTTATTCACAGTCTTCTGGGTGCCTCTCAGCTGCGTCAACGCCCGGTCCTGGGGCAGGTGAATCCTAGGGCATCAGTCCTTTCAGAGCCGATTTCTCCGATGGTGGACATGAGCCCTATTGGTTTGCAAAGCTACATGTTTTGGGGCCTCACGTCTCAGGTGCAGGTTTTAAAAGCTGGGGTGTCTGAGGTGGAGTTTAAATCCTCCGCTTTTCAGGGAGAGGCTCTGGGTTTTGAGTTCCCCTACTGACCGTAGGCTGCCGCAGTGGTGTGGTTTATGAAGAAGTTGTGTCCTAGACTCTGCTCCCTGCTTCTCTGCGGACCTTGTGTTGTTTGCTGGATGCTTAGGAGTTGCTCAGACACTTCATAGTTTTTTTCAAAGGAAGTTTTTCGATATGTGGCTATAGATGTGGTGTATCTGTTGGGAGGGTGAGTTCTGGATCTTCCTACTGTTGCCATCTGGAACCAGAGTCTGCAGGGTCATAAGAGTGGATTGAAAACAAGCATAAGTTGTTATTTTATATTTCTCTGCACAGTCTTTTCACATACCTTGAACTGCAAAAGAAATCCACCGTTTTGAATTTTTCTCACAGGGTAATCGAAGGAACTAGATAAGTTTGAAAGTCCAAAGGTTATGATTTATACAGATATCTTATTGAGAGAATTATTTCATATTGAGTTAAAGAAATCTAGGAAGTTACAGGGTCTGTCTCTAATCTTTTGAGATTGATTTTATAGGAGATATTATATCTGAACATTTTTGAATCATTTTCAGAGGGAGAAGCTTAGAGGTGGGGAGGGTAAGTTTGGTTCCTATTTTGTTTGCTTTTTATTACTACTGTCATAGCATATAAGCTTGTATTCATGGACATTCACATGTATATCTTTGTGGAAAACAGATTTTTGTATTTCCTTGAAAATTTAGTCTATAGAGCAAATAAAAACAATACTGGTTTTCTGAAGGGCTTCATAAATCAATTCTTTTGTGTCCTATGGCACAATACTTTGCTATTAAAGAAGTCTGTGAACTGCAGTGGTCCTTAATTTGCTTCATTAAAACACACACGGAAACACATATTTTATTCCTCAGTATGTCAAAGAAATATGTCCGCAATATAATCTTTTAAATTTTTAATTAAGTTTATTTTAATTCTAGTATAGTTAACATACAGTGTACAATAGAGTGATTCAACAATTCCCTACATTGCTCAGTACTCATGGTGATAAGTATACTCTTTAATCCCCATCACCTATTTCACCCATCTTACCGCTCGCCTCTGCTCTGGTACACAAAATAACCTTTAGAATGAAGCCAGCTTCCTGAGCTCTGCCCCTCTGGCAAATCACTTCTGGGTAGAGAGGAAACCCGTGACAAGATGTCTCTCCCTCAATTCATTTAATGAACTGATTCATTAGTGGGGAGGGGTGGCGGCAGCAATAATGGCTCAGGTGTCAAGAAGAGGAGAGAAGAAAAAGAAAAACAGCTACTAATCTCCTGAGCAGTTTGCTTTGCAGGAAAAATTAACGGCTTTGTAAGTTTTACGGTCCTGTCTGCACACTCAGGATCCTGCTGTTCTCGGTGTTCACCTAGATTTGCACGCTCATGGTTCAGTTGAGCTATGTGATTTTGTCATTCACAGCAAACATGCAAAAGATTCCCATCCTTCTGGTGAAATAGTTTTGGTATTTAGATTCATAAGGTATATAGACAATAACTTTTGAAAATGCTGCCTAGTTAACGTGTTGATTGGGGAGCCGAAAGGCAGAACTGTCTACAAAGGACTCAAATGCCAAATTATGGAAGGTGCTGAGTGTCAGCTCAGCAGTCTTCTGGTAAGTCCTTTTCATTCATTTCTCTGTGCACGTGGTATATTTGTTTTTCATTTGTTAAGAACTTGGTGCAAAACTTGGAGAGCAATTATTAGGACCAGTGACAGCCCACAGTTTTGAGGGCTTTGCAGATTTTATAGGATTGGTACAGTTCCATAGCAAACTATAAATCTATTATTGTGGCCCAGAAGGTTGTAAAAGTTAAAACACAAATAGCTGAATTAGGGGGCCTAGTGAAGCATGCAAGCAGCCGTTAAGCCATCATGTACATCACCATCACTTAGTAGTCTAATGGTTCATTTGAGTAAATATTTTTATCAGCTCTTTGCCATAATAATTCCTTGAAATAGACTGATAATTTTATTTTCACAGTTGGTGATTGTACATGGACCAAGGGTATGAAATAGGATGAGATCTCTACTTTTAAGATAAAGAAGTTGGCATATTCTATTTGTTCTACCTCATTAGTTATATTACTTATTCTTTTTTGGGGGGCTGTCCTTATTTTGTTTTATTTTTGAATTGGGGATCTGTTATACGTTGATAGCAGTGGCTTAAACACATCGATTTCTGCCATATATTTGTATGTCTTTGTTCTATATACTTTGAGGCTCTTTTAGTTGGCATATTAAAATTTATGAATGTCATTTTTATGATTAGTTTATTGATTTAACGTAATACCATGCTCATTCAATTTAAAATGCTTTAAATTTTATATTGCCTGAAGTAATAGTGCCAAACCTTCTTCCCTTTTGTGTAAGTTAGGTTAGTTAAAATGTACCCAGCCATTGGTTGCTTTCTCTTTCAGCTTTCTTTGTGTTTTTAGTAGGATATATCTCACTGTGTCATGTTGTTGGATTTCATTTTAACTCCAACTTGAGATACTGCAAACATGGTAGAGGAATTTAGGTCTTTAATGACCATTGCCAGTTTATTTTAAGCTGTTTAAACTCATGATCCTCTATTGTCTGTCTTCTGTCATAGCTTTATGGCTAGAGACCTGGGAACAGTGCTAAGAGATTTAGGAATGAAGCCAGAATATCTCTGAGCTCCACTTAAAGCCTTAATGGTGATTAGAAAGAGGCCTGGTCCATCCTTGTTTTGTCTGCAAGATTTTCACCCACACTTCATGTTCTTGAATGTTCACATTCTTGTACTTTAATACTTCACACCTTCAAATCTCAAATACTCTCCTATTTAACATTTTCTGGTTCCCTAGCATTTATATATATATTTTTTTTCCCTAGCATTTAAAACTTAGAGTTTAGGGGTGACTGATGTTTCCTGCGTAAACTGCTGAGCAATGTTAAGTGACTGCAGGAGATCAAACCCCTCAAAATCCCAGATTTAGAAAGAATTTGAGAGCGATTTTGGAGCTGCTGCCTCCATGAATATCATGCGTTCGGGTTTGTGTCTTGACAGTAGAGGGGTAGATGAACTAATGTGCTTAGAACAAGATGGGCATTTCTTTATTTTCTTCCTCATTCATATAACCAGTAAGCAGTGCTTTATCATTATCATCTATTCTGTGGATTTAAATGCTTTATTTCTGTGTAATAAATCAAACTGTACATTTTAGGTTACACATTGTAAAAAATATTCAAAAGTCTACTGATGAGAATAATTATACTGATAATAGTAGCTACCATTTACTGAGTTTCTTGACTGTGCTGACTGTAACCATTTACCTAGGATACATTATCACTAGATCTTAGAATCTGGGATAGGTATTATTTCTAGTTGATAAATGAAGAAACTGAGGTTCACATAACTAATGCGAACCTAGCGTCAGAGCACATATTTGACCTAGTGTTTGGCTCTGGAGCCTTCAATCCTTGTTCAAGGAAGGTCCCATCTGGGTCACTATCTGTCATGCACTAGGTTAGGGTATGGTATGGGTTAGGGAAACTGCTGTGTTGGGGAAGGCAGACTCTTCCAAAGTCATAGAGGAGAAAAGACAAGGGTCTCCTACCTTCCCATTTTTCCCATAGAGAAAATACTAGGGCCAAAGTGCTTTGTTGACAAGTACCATGTTTGCTTTCTAGTGGGCGCACTTTGCCCTTCTAATAAGATGAGCCTGAAAGCAAACTTACAGGTGGGTAATAATCAGACTCTCTGAGCACCAAGCTGTCTGGATGTGGGTGTCAGCGGTTTATGAGAGTTGCTTGGGGACATTAACTGCACCTGGGGATTTTAAGGCCTGTGGGATGATACTGTGAAGAAAGGAGATGGAGTCATAAATCCTATGGGAAGCTGAGCTTGTATATAGCCCCTCCTTCCAGGGATAAGGCAGAGAGGAAAGTCTTAGCAAGCTGTTGTCCAGGCAAGTCAGAGTGAGCACCTGGGACCACTTTGGGGCAATTTGCGTGGTGTTCCACACGCTTTCTATAATACCACACTGTTTTCATGTTGTTTGGCAAGTTTTTTTTTTTTTTTTAATATCTTAGCAGGAGAATGTGCATTTTGTGGAAGAAATGATAAACCAGTAGAAAGCCCTCCATTTGTAATAAAATCCTTGCAAAGTATGAGTTAATAGCCCCCAAGGAAGGGCTGTTTAGAACAGAACTGGTCAAAGTGCTAAATAATATACTGTCCACCATAATCCACTGCCCTCAAGGGAGAGAACCGAACGACTCAATATGGGTTTTCCATCTTCAATTTCAATAACCCGATGTCAGGGTTAAACTGCAGAGCATGCAGACGGCCTCAGTATGTTCCCTGCATTCGAGGTTCCTTTCCCATGGTCACTTTTGCCATCCCCAAGGAGCTTAAAGTGCATAGACAAAGAAGTCTTCCTAGGAGTATTGCAAAGTGAGGGTACGATAGTGGTGCTCCATGAAAATGAAACTGAATTTGGATCACAGAGAGATTGCAAAGAGTACCACAGACTGAGTTTTAGTTGTTTCTTTTAATTGGGATCTTATGTATACTTCGGTCATTTGTACTAGTATGGGGAAAAATAATAAGTTTTTTGTTTTTTTGTTTTTTTTTAGCTCAATTTTCTCGGTGTTTTCAAGATTTGCTATAGAATGTGTGCCTTCTTGACCTTCCCGTCTTTTATGCAAGCAGTTCAGTTTTAGGTGCACTAGAGCATTCAAAACTAGTCAGGCTGGAAACAGCATCTCTGGTGATTTCTCAACAGGGGAAAACTTGAACCTAGCTGAGGGGTAAATTTCTGTGGGTCAGAAAACTATGTTCTGGGGTAAAACTTGGGGGAAGAAATATATTATCTTGAAGGTACAGAATACAAAAACAAGCTGATCTTTGTTCTAAATGAACAATTACTTTCATTGTTTTTTGTAGTAAGTCCAATGCTGATATGAATGGTTGGAGCAGAGAGAAAGGGAAGGATGGTTAATCCACCACATTTTCCAGCTAGCGGCCCTAGCCAGCTTTTCTCTGACAAGTTTAAGTATTTACACTTGAAAAATTCTTTCTATCTGCTGTTTTAAGAAAATACTTGAATATGTATTTTGCAACATCCAATAGATTACCAGATCCTGGAATTGGAAAGGGGGATATTCAGAAGCACCTATACTTCGCCAGGGCTCCAGTATTCTGGGAACAAGGGCATCTGAATGATCTTCATCCAAAACAGGAAACACTTGTGACCCTTCCTCAATGGTATAGTGAAGGTCCTTTGTCCTTTCTTAGGGAACTAGGAAAAAAAATCAGGCTTACTTTTCATGTAAACGGAAAGATTTTCCAGCTTATTCGATTTTTTTTTCCTGGTCTGTGAGACTCCCTCTAGTATATATTCTGATACGTATTTAAAGACCAACACCTTTCTATTAGCTTTTATAAATGGCTAATGCCTGAATGAGGGCTCCAGCTGCCCTAGGGTAGCCTACTGAGCAAATTTCAAAATTAGTCTTCTGGTCTCATCTTCTTTAGTAAAACCAGATGCTTGGAAGAAGTGCAATTACAGTTTAATCCATTATTGCTCTCTCTAATGATGTTTTACATTGATTGTTGTTCAGAGCAGTTTTATATTTTATAGTCACAGGACCATTGTGAATGTAGAATACAAAGAGTTCGCATGTACTCCTCACCATGTCTCTTATCACTGACCTCATATTACGTTATTATGGCATGTCTATTGTAGTTAATGAACCAATATAGATATGCTATTATAACTAAAGTTCATATTTTATTTGGATTTACTTCATTTTCACTGAATGTGCTTTTTCTGTTCCAGGATCTCCTCCAGGAACCCTCATTTTATTTAATTGTCCAGTCTCCTTAGGCTCCTCTTGGCTATGAGTGTTTTTCAGGCTTTCTTTGCTATGGATAACTTGTAAGTTTTGAGGAGCACTAATCAGGAGTACTGTAGAATGCCCCTCTCCTGGACTTTTTTGTTGTTGTTGTTGTTGTTTCTCTCCAGATTAGACTGAGTTTATGGATTTTTGGAGAAGAACCTCAGAGGTTAAGTGCCATTGTCATCATATCACATGAAGAGTACATGTTATCAGCATGACTTATCACTATTGATGTTGATCTTGTGGGTAAGGTAGTATTTATCAGGTTAACTTAAGTCTTTTTCCTTCCTTTCCATAGCATACTGAAGGAAGTCACTTTGCACAGCCCACACTCTAAGGAGTAAGGAGTTATGCTCTATCTCCTTGAGGGTAGAGTATCCAATATAAATTATTTGGAATTCTTCTGCTTGAGAGATTTATCTCATCCCCAATTTAATTTATTCAATCATTTATTTATATCAGCAGTGACTTACAGATATTTATTTTACACTTCGGGTTATAGTCCCAAGTTATTCTATTTATTTTGCTCAAATTGTTCTAGCTTTGGCTAGCTTTGGAATTCTTGTGTCCCTTTGACATACCCTTATCATTTTTTGGGAACATTTCCTTAATCTTTGGTATTATAAGATGCTCTTGGATCATCTTGTCTACATTTTGCCCTAGCCCTAAAATCTACCACTTCTCCAAGGAGCCCTGGTTCCTTTTACTGGAGAATGGTAGTAGAGACCAACATCTGAGTGCTAGTTATACTTATTGCTGCTGGGGCATCATTGCTTCTAGGCCCTTTCAGCTGACAGAGCAGGGGAATGTATATGTGTACACAAATCCATGTATATACACATCTCTAAATATTTCTACATGTAATCATTTATATCTGTATTAAACTAAATGTCATACATACTGCTGTGTCCAACTCTAATCCATTACTACATGAGCATTATCTTTTCCCCTTGCTTATCTTTAAGTTCCCTATCCAACAGTGAGCAACCTGGTTCCACCATCCATGATTGATTTACCTAATTAGTGTTTCAATATACTTGCATAATAAACTTAGAATTTTTAACCTATGCCCCTGTGGGAAACAATTTTATTGACTAGACTACAGTACTTATGTGCAGTTTATTTTGTCTTTATTCACGGACTCCAGTCATTTCCAAAAATACTTAGGTATACCATTACTCCCATCCTTTTCAGTGAGATTGTTCCACATATTTGTTTTGTTTTGTTTTGTTTAACATATAATGTATTATTTGTTTCAGAGGTACAGATCTGTGATTCATAAGTCTTATACAATTGACAGTGCTCACCATAGCATATACCCTACCCAATATCTATCACCCAGCCACCCCATCCCTCCCACCCCCAACCACTCCAGCAACCCTCAGTTTGTTTCCTGAGATTAAGAATTTCTCATATCGGTGAGATCATATGATACCTGTCTTTCTCTGATTGACTTATTTCGCTCAGCATAATACTCTCCAATTCCATCTACGTTGTTGCAAATGGCAAGATCTCATTCCTTTTGATGGCTGCATAATACTCCATTGTGTGTGTGTGTGTGTGTGTGTGTGTGTGTGTGTGTGTGTGTATATTCTTGACTTGTTAATTTTAGCCATTCTGACTGGTGTGAGGTGGTATCTCATTGAGGTTTTGATTTGGATTTCCCTGATGCCGAGAGATGTTGAGCACTTTTTCATGTGTCTGTTTGCCATTTGGGTGTCTTCTTTGGAAAAATGTCCGTTCATGTCTTCTGCCCATTTCTTGATTGGATTATTGGTTCTTTGGGTGTTGAGTTTGATAAGTTCTTTATAGATTTTGGATACTAGCCCTTTATCTGATATGTCATTTGCAAATATCTTCTCCCATTCTATCGGTTGTCTTTTGGTTTTGTTGACTGTTTCCTTTGCTGTGCAAAAGCTTTTTATCTTGATGAAGTCCCAATAGTTCATTTTTGCCCTTGCTTCTCTTGCTTTTGGAGATGTTTCTAGGAAGAATTTGCTACAGCTGAGGTGGAAGAGGTTGCTGCCTGTGTTCTCCTCGAGGATTATGATGGTTTCCTGTCTCACATTTAGGTCTTTCAACAATTTTGAGTGTATTTTTGTGTGTGGTGTAAGGAAATGGTCCAGTTTCATTCTTCTGCATTTGACTGTCCAATTTTCCCAACACCATTTGTTGAAGAGACTGTCTTTTTAACATTGGACATTCTTTCTTGCTTTGTCAAAGATGAGTTGACCATAGAGTTGAGGGTCCATTTCTGGGCTCTCTATTCTGTTCCATTGATTGATGTGTCTGTTTTGTGCCAGTACCATACTGTCTTGATGATGACAGCTTTGTAATAGAGCTGGAAGTCCAGAATTGTGATGCCACCAGCTTTGCTTTTCTTTTTCAACATCCTCTGGCTATTCGGGGTCTTTTCTGGTTCCATACAAATTTTAGGATTATTTGTTCCATTTCTTTGAAAAAAGTCAATGGTATTTTGATAGGGATTGCATTAAATGTGTAGATTGCTCTAGGTAGCATTGACATTTTCACAATAATTGTTCTTCCAATCTGTGAGCATGGGACATTTTTCCATTTCTTTGTGTCTTCCTAAATTTCTTTCATGAGTATTCTATAGTTTTTGAGTACAGATCCTTTACCTCTTTGGTTAGATTTATTCCTAGGTATCTTATGGTTTTGGGTGCAATTGTAAATGCGATCGACTCCTTAATTTCTCTTTCTTCTGTCTTGTTGTTGTATAGGAATGCAACTGATTTCTGTGCATTGATTTTTATATTCTGCCACCTTAATGAATTCTTGTATGAGTTTTAGCAGTTTTGGGGTGGAGTCTTTTGGATTTTCCAACATAAAGTATCATATCATCTGCAAAGAGTGAGAGTTTGACTTCTTTGCCAATTTGGATGCCTTTGATTTCTTTTGGTTGTCTGATTGCTGTGGCTAGGACTTCTAGTACTATGTTGAAGAGCAGTGGTGATAGTGGACATCCCTGCCGTGTTCCTGACCTTAGGGGGAAAGCTTTTGGTTTTTCCCCATTGAGTATGATATTTGTTGTGGATTTTTCATAGATGGCTTTTATGATATTGAGGTATGTACCCTCTATCCCTCTACTCTGAAGAGTTTTAATCAAGAAAGGATGTTGTACTTTGTCAAATGCTTTTTCTGCATCTATTGAGAGGATCATATGGTCTTGTTCTTTCTTTTATTAATGTATTGTATCACATTGTTTGATTTACGGATGTTGAACTAACCTTGCAGCCCAGGAATATGTCCTACTTGGTCGTGGTGAATAATCCTTTTAATGTACTCTTGGAGCCTATTGGCTAGTATTTTGGTGAGAGTTTTTGCATCCATGTTAATCAGGGATATTGGTCTGTAATTCTCCTTTATGATGGGGTCTTTGTCTGGTTTTGGGATCAAGGTAATGCTGGCCTCATAAAATGAGTTTGGAAGTTTTCCTTCCATTTCTATTTTTTGGAACAGATTCAGAAGAATAGGTGTTAATTCTTCTTGAAATGTTTGGTAGAATTCCCCTGGGAAGCCGTCTGGCCCTGGGCTCTTGTTTGTTGGGAGATTTTTGATGACTGCTTCAATTTCCTTCGTGGTTATGGGTCTGTTCAGGTTTTCTGTTTCTTCCTGGTTCAGTTTTGGTAGTTTATACATCTCTAGGAATGCATCCATTTCTTCCAGATTATCTAATTTGCTGGCATATCATTGCTCATAATATGTTCTTATAATTGTATTTCTTTGGTTGTTGGCTGTGATCTCTCCTCTTTCATTCATGGTTGTATTTATTTGGGTCATTTCTCTATTCTTTTTGATAAGTCTGGCGAGGGCTTTATCAGTCTTATTCTTTAAAAGAACCAGCTCCTAGTTTCGTTGATCTGTTCCTCTGTTCTTTTGGTTTCTATTTCATTGATTTCTGCTCTGATCTTTAATATATCTCTTCTTCTGCTGGGTTTAAGCTTTATTTGCTGTTCTTTCTCCAGCTCCTTTAGGTGTAGGGTTAGATTGTGTATTTGAGAACTTTCTTGTTTCTTGAGAAAGGCTTGTATTGCTATATACTTTCTCTTAGGACTGCCTTTGCTGCATCCCAAAGATTTTGAACAGTTGTGTTTTCATTTTCATTGGTTTCCATGAATTTTTAAAATTCTTCTTTAATTTCCTGGTTGACCCATTTATTCTTTAGTAGGATGCTCTTTAGCCTCCATGTATTTTAGTTCTTTCTGACTTTATTCTTGTGATTGAGTTCTAGTTTGAAAGCATTGTGGTCCAAAAATATGCAGGGAATGATCCCAATCTTTTGGTACCAGTTGAGACCTGATTTGTGACCTATTCTGGAGAATGTTCCCTGGGCACTAGAGAAGAATGTGTATTCTGTTGCTTTGCGATGTAACATTGTGAATATATCTGTGAAGTCCATGTGGTCCAGTGTGTCATTTAAAGTCTTTATTTCCTTGTTGATATTTTGCTTAGATGATCTGTCCATTTCAGTGTGTGTGTGTGTGGGGTGTTAAAATCCCCTACTCTTATTGTATTGTTGTCGATGTGTTCTTTGATTTTGTTATTAACTAGCTTATATACTTGGCTGCTCCCATGTTAGGGGCATAGATATTTAAAATTGTTATATTTTCCTGTTGGATAGACTGTTTAAGTATGATGCAGCATCCTTCTCATCTCTTATTGTAGTCTTTGGTTTAAAATCTAATTTGTCTGATATAAGGATTGCCACCTCAGCTTTCTTTTGGTGTCCATTAGCATGGTAAATTGTTTTCCATCCCCTCACTTTGAATCTGGGGGTGTCTTTGGGTCTAAAATGAATCTCTTGCAGACAGCATATCAATGTGTCTTGTTTTTTTTTATCCAATCTGATAGCCTGTGTCTTTTGATTGGGGCATTTAGCCCATTTACATTCGGGGTAACTATTGAAAGGTATGAATTTAGTGCCATTGTATTGCCTGTAAGGTGACTGTTACTGTATATTGTCTGTGTTCCTTTCTGATCTATGCTGCTTTTAGGCTCTCTCTTTGCTTAGAGGACCCCTTTTAATATTTCTTGTAGGGCTGGTTTCATGTTTGCAAATTCTTTTAGTTTTTGTTTGTCCTGGAAGCTTTTTATCTGTCCTTCTATTTTCAGTGACAGCCTAGCTGGATATAGTATTCTTGGCTGCGTATATTTCTTGTTTGGTGCTCTAAATATATTGTGCCAGTCCTTTCTGGCCTGCCAGGCCTCTGTGGATAGGTCTGCTGCCAATCTAATGTTTCTAACATTGTAGGTTACAGATCTCTTATCCCACACTGCTTTCAGGATTTTCTCTTTGTCTCTGAGACTTGTAAGTTTTACTATTAGATATCGGGGTGTTGACCTATTTTTATTGATTTTGAGGGGGTTCTCTGTGCCTCCTGGATTTTGATGCCTGTTTCCTTCCCCAAATTAGGGAAGTTCTTTGCTATAATTTGCTCCAGTATACCTTTTGCCCCTCTCTTTCTTCTTCTGGGATCCCGATGATTCTAATGTTGTTTCGCTTCATGGTATCACCTATGTCTTGAATTCTGCCCTTGTGATCCAGTAGTTGTTTATCTCTCTTTTTCTCAGCTTCTTTATTCTCCCATCGTTTGGTCTTCTATATCACTGATTCTCTCTTCTGCCTCATTTAAATTAAAAATTAAAAAAAAATAGAAGAACAAAAAGAAAATTAAAAAAATTAACTTTGAAAGACTAAAGAATCAGGGGGAAAAAAGCCATGATTCTATGTGCCGTATTCCCCTAGCTCTGGAGTTCTGCCGTTCTCCTTGATCGGTAAACTTGGTCTTGGCTGGCTATTCTTGCTGCTCTTCTGGGGGATGGGCCTGTTGCCGTGGTTCCCAAATGTCTTTGCCGGAGGCGGAATTGCCCCGCCCTTGCCCGGTCGGGCTAAGTAATCTGCTTGGGTTTGCTCTCGGGAGCTTTTGTTCCCTGCAAGCTTTCCCTACAGATTTGGAGGACAGAGTGAAAATGGTGGCCTCCCGAATCTCGGCCCTGGAGGAGCCGAGAACTCGGGGCCCCGCTCCTCAGTGTGCCCCCCAGAGAAAAGCAGTCACTCCCGTCTCCCCGGTCTCTGGCCGCACTCCATGCTCACCCGGCCTGTGACCAAGCGTTTCTATCTCTGGCACCCGACCCCGTGTGGAGTCTCCAAACCCAGCAGATCCCTGCGGTGTGCTCCCGCGCCGCTCCCCCCGGGGGAGGAAGGGGAGTCTCCCCGGATCTGCCGCTTGTTGGGTCCCTGCTGGAGGAGCAGGGGCCCGACTGTACCGCGGATCATGGTTTATGGCAACCCCGAGCTGAGAGCCCGCGCCTCGGCTCCGTCTCTGCAGCCGGCTTCCCCGCTCCGATACCTGGGAGCTCTGCCGCACTCAGGCACCCCCGGTCTTTCTGTCACCCCGAGGGTCCTGAGACCACACTGTCCCTACGAGTGTTCCACCCCCCACTTAGCCACTGGAGCGACGTCCCTCAGTGGAGCCGACTTCTCAAAGTTCCGATTTTGTGCTCTGCGGCTCTAGCACTTGCCAGAGGCTGCCAACGGAGGCCCCCTCCCCCGCCATCTATCCTCCCGAATATCATCTCAGATTCACTTCTCTGCACGTCCTACCTTCCAGTAAGTGGTCATTTTTCTGTTCAGAGATTTGCTGCTATTCTTTTCTTTGATCTCCTGTTGAGTTTGTAGGTGTTCAGAATGGTTTAATCCCTATCCAGCTGAATTCCTGAGACCAGATGAAATTTAGGTCTCCTACTTCTCGGCCATCTTGCTCCCCCCCCCATTCCACATATTTGTAATACAGTTAGATTCTTTTGTCACAGTCTGCAGACCATTAAGGGATCCCCAACCTCCTAAATGATTTAAAAATATTTGTATATGTTAAGATTTGCTCTTTGTTCTCTAAAGTTCTGTGGATTTTGACAAATGCAGAGTGTCATGTATCCCCCATTACCATATTATATAGAATAGTTTCACTGACCTATAAAATCCTCTGTGATTCACTTATTCAACCCTCTCAAATGCCTGGTAACCATTGATCTTTTAACTGTTGCTATAGTTTTGCTTTTTCCAGAGTGTTCTATAATTGGAATCATATTATAGTTGCCTTTTCAGACTGACTTCTTACCCTTAGTAATATGCACTTAATGTTTAGCCATGTCTGAGTGTATTGATAGCTCATTTATTTTTGTAATGGAATAATATTTCCTTGTATAAATGTACCACCGTTTATTTATTCACATTTGAAGGATATCTTCTAGTTTTGGGAAATTATGAATAAAGCTGTATAAACATTTGCATGAAGATTTTTGTGAGGGCTTAAATTTTCAAACCAGTTCAGTAAATAGGAGTGTGATTGCTGGGTTGTGTGGTAAGACTATATTTACCTTTGTAAGAAACTAACAAGCTATCTTCTGAAGTGGCTGTGCATTTTGCTTTCCCATCAGTGATGAAGGAGAGTGATTGTTGCTGTACATTTTTGCCAGGAATTGGTAGTGTCAGTTTAAAAAAAAATGCTTGCCCATTTTAATAGGTAGGTATCTCATTGATGTCTTAATTTGCAATTCTTTAATGACCACTGTTCTTGGCCATCTTTTTATATTCTTATTTGGTATCTGTATACTTTCTTTGGGGGAAGGGGGTCTATTCAGATATCTCCCACATTTTATTTTTTAAGGTTTATTTATTTTAGAGAGCAAGAGAGAGAGAGCATGCATGAGCATGAGTGGGGGAGGGGTAGAGAGAGGGAGAGTGAGAATCCTCAAACAAACTCCCTGCTGAGCATGGAGCCTGAGTGGGTCTCAGTCCCTGAACCCTGAGATCATGACCTGAGCTGAAATCAAGACTTTGAGGTTTAACCAACTGACCCAGCCAGGTGCCCTTCTTTCCCACATTTTAAAATGAGATTATTGCTGGGAGATATAAGTATTAGTTCCTTATCATATATGTGTTTTACAAATTTTTCTCCATTTGTGGCTTGCATGTGATTCTGTTTTTCAATGTGTTTTTGTACTCTAATGGGACCTTTGAAGAGGAAAAGAAATGAATCAATTAGAAGAGCTCAATAGTGTCTCTATGTGGGATTGCTCAACCTTCTCTCTCTAGAAATCTACTTTTCATTCGTCTTCCAAAGGTATTGTTCTTTGTCAAATCTTATATATGAAGTGTAAGAAGGATATAATGAGAAGATATCAGTATCTGAATAAGTAAAAAGAAAATGCACTTAAAAAAATTAATTCTTAAAATAACCCTGTGTTGTAGATAAGGCAGGCATTAGCATTTGCATTTTATTATCAACTTTGAGAGGAAAGTTTCCAGATGGGGGAACTGGGGACCAGGAAAGCTACATGCGTGACTTGCCCAGAGTCAAACAGTCAGCAAGAGATGGAGCCCTTGTCTAGACTCCTAGCTTCTATCTCCTGGCCTCAAATTCTCTTACCTGTATTACACTAGAATTATATCTTGTTAGCCAGAAGATCATTATCGTTTTGATTTAAGATGCAAACTCAATGATATCCACTTACCTAACAACTTTTCTGATCTATTTGGCTGTTGGCGGTATCAGATAAATAACTCATTCAAAACAATCCATTAAGATGCAGCACGAGCCTTTAACTCTGCCTTTGTTTTCTTGGTGTTTTGAAGCTTTAGTGGATCCTTCATATTCTGTCATCTGATTCTTCCAGAAAATCCTTTATTGTACTGAACTTTTTAGTGGAGATAGTCCTCGGTATTTGCAAATATTTTCTTTAAGAGTTTTGGAGGAAAATATGCTGCTATTTAACAATTTAAGCAGTCTGAAAATTGAAAGTTCCTTAACTGAAGCATTTTTCAACCTTGGCATTGTTGAATTTTGAGCTGGATATTTCTTCATTGTGAAGGGCTCTTGTGTAGGATGTTTAGTAACATTACAGAGCTCTACCCACGATGTACCGCTAACATCCCATCTATCTCCAGATATTGCCACATGTCCCCTGGGCCGGGGGGAGGAGGATTCCCTTCTGTTGAGAACAACTGCTCTAGTGTTTACACCGTGTGGTGACTAATGACTTAGGCAGCAGTAGATCTAATAAGATTAATAGCAAGGTAGGTTTTATAAGTAAGCAGAGTTCATTGTTCTATATTTTTATTACCTTATTGGTATAGTAATTTGATACAGCAAAACAAACTTAAAATTTTATTTCAAAGTTGATAAAATGGAAGGAATAAGGCTAAACCGTGGAGGGGGTTGCGGGGGAGCTAGAAAAGATGAAGTAGAGGTCAAGTAGGGGTTGAATACATTTTTGGCAAAATGAAACCTTTGTCTGATCCAAGGAAAAGTTCCTCATGGGACCATCTTTTGCCTTTTGTCTTTCCATTGTGGAATCATGAAATTGTATAGCCTAAGGGGCCCTTAGAGATTATGTGGGTAAGTGCTAGAAGACAGAAGGGTAAAGCATTGTTGATGGATTCATGTTCCACTTTAACATGGTCTGGTAGCTTGGGGACTATAATATACATGGCTTAATTATAGAAAATCTATAGTTAATTATAGCATTAATTATAGCATAGAAATAATCTAGGGGTTGCAATAATAACACATGGACATTGACTTTAAAAATTGTACCTTCTGAACTAGAGTTCCCTAGAGAAATGGCTGATTCTAGGGAATCAGGGAAGGGAAAATTCACAATGAACCTGGAGCATTTTGTGATGCCAGAAAGGAAAAAAAAAAAAGGAATCGGGCATGTCAGAAGAACATAGGAGCTGACTTGTAAGAGCTCCCAATGGCCAGAGCTGGAACAATTCAAGCAACAAAACAACTACTACTGAATTACAACCCAAAGAATAGAACAAATACCCATTGAGTTCATACTGATATGGATAAATAATTGAATAAATAAGTGGTGGAGAAGTGACCAATATCCCTTACAGGAGAATTCAAATTGGTACATACAGAAGGAATAAGGGAAATAGAGAAAGACCAGTGGAATACCAGAGTAATAATTGCTGCAGGCAGGCTTCATGTGTAAATGTCAAAATTAGTGGCTGAAATATTAAGGAACAGAAGGATACTTGCTTAAAGATCTTTCCCTAAATATTTGTTAATTACTGTGGTGAATTTAACACATGTCCATAAATTCTCTGATACTCATCCAGGAGGTGGAGCTTAATTTTTCTCCCTGTGACAGTGGGCTGGGACTTAGTGACTTGCTTGTAATGACTAGAATATGGGAATGGAAAACATTATAACTTCATAGTGGAAAAACCTGGTGGATAGAAACTTAACAAAGTGATAATGGTTACCATCACCAGGAATAGATCATGTTAACAACTTTTACCCCTGATATGATGCAGTGGATAGGGTAATTCACCTCTGTGGTATAGTCTTTCCAAATCCCTGTGAGAAAACATCGGTAAACGCAAACTGAGGAATGTTCTACAAAATGTCTGACTTGTATTCTCTGAAAGTGTCAAGGTTATGAGTAACAAGGAAAGACAGAAACTGTCACAGCTTGGAAGAGACTAAGGAGACATGATGACTAGATGCAATGTGGTATTCTGGATTGGGGATTCTCAAACAGAAAAAGGACGTTATTAGAAAAACTGGTGAAATCAGCTATAATCTGTAGTTTAGCTAATAGCCTAATGGTAATATCTTAGTTCTGATAAATGTACCATGCTTATATAAGATGCTAACATTAGTGGAAGCTGGATGGAGGGTATGGGGAAATTCTTTATACTGTCATTACAAATTTTCTGTAAATCTAATATTTCCAAGTTAAATAGAGCATTTAAAAAGTTCCTTCTTCAAATACTTATTGGATGTGTTTATGTGTTCAGAATGCTCATGAATGTAAATCACTTTGGAGAACAGTAAACATTACTCAGCAAAATTGAGCATGTGCATTCTCCATGACCCAGCAACTTCACTATTTAGATACTTAAACAAACAAACAAACCTCTTATACATTTTCACAGGAGACACATACAAGAAATTTCATAGCTACATTATAATAGCAAAAGCCTGGAAAAAAATCCATCTGTCCATTCATATGATGGATAAATTGAAGTATTTTCATATAGTGTATTAATAGAGAAGTATAAATTAATGAGTTATAGCTGCAAATATAAATAAGGATAGATCTCAGAAACCAAATATAGATTGAAAAAAAGCAATGGATAGAAAAAAAAAGAAAAATACATAGAGTTTGATTCAATTAATATAAATGTCCAAATCATGCTAAATTAAATAATGTATGGAACTAATAAAATTAGAAAAATTATTTTCTCTTGTTGGAGACAGTGGCACACACATTTTTCTAATGATGAGATGGGTACAAAGTGGTTCATTTTAAAGTCATTTAAAAATGTAGGGGCACCTGGGTGGCTCAATTGGTTCAGTGACTGCCTTCGGCTCAGGTCATGATCCTGGAGTCCTAGGATCGAGCCCCACATCGGGCTCCCTGCTCAGCAGGGAGTCGGCTTCTCTATCTCCCTCTACGTGTGTTCTCTCTTCAAATAAATAAATGAAATCTTAAAAAAATAAAAATATACATATATATTAAATATACATAAATATATGAAATATTAGATAATCATAAAAGATCATTTACTTAAATTTATCCCTTACTCGCTTAACCCCATTCTCTCTATGACCTCCTCCTCTCTTATTAATCTTGTTTCCACTCTGCTCTAGCCACCCTGGCCTCCTTGCCTCTTCATGAACCCAGAGTGTCATCCTGCTTGATGGCCTTTCTTCTAGTTGTTCCCTCTGGACTCAGGTCTCTGCTTATCCTGACCACCCTGATTAATTCTGCCTACACCTGGCCCTTCAGTGTTTTCTCCTACAGTAGAACAAAAGCTCCATAGGGCAGGGATCTTAGTTTTGTTCATTAACGTATCCTCTATACCAGAACATCTCCTGGCACGTATAATAGACGATCAGTCCATAATGACTGAATAAATGAATGAGTAGGAGAGATATAGTTTAATAGGAAAGTCTAGTCTTTGAGGTCACACAGACCTGGATTTACATCCCGTTTCTGTTATGTGGTGGTCAAATGAGTTTGGCAGGTTATTTTCTATTTGAGCCTAAATCTTCTAATCTGTAAAATGAAGATGCTATAGGATGATTAGATGAGACTATGTATGGAAAGCACTTGGTGTAGCACCTCGCACATAGTAGGCACTAAATGACTCTAAACTCTGTCCTTATGATCAAAATATTGACATATAGGGTTACAAAAATGAATTGGACATTAACGCTGGCCTTGTTGACTACTGTAAGAAAGTGAAAGTGTTTTGGTGCCTGGAGGAGGAGAACCCCAGATATGATATTAAGTAGAATTTATTTATTTATTTATTTTTAAAGATTTATTTATTTATTTGACAGAGAAAGACACAGCAAGAGAGGGAACACAAGCAGGGGGTGTGGGAGAGGGAGAAGCAGTCTTCCCGGGGAGCAGGGAGCCCGATGTAGGGCTCGATCCCAGGACCCGGGGATCATGACCTGAGCCTAAGGCAGACACTTAACAAATGAGCCACCCAGGCGCCCCTTAAATAGAATTTAAAAATGCATTATATTCATAAGAACAAACTAAACCCAACACTAGTAAAAGGAAGGCAATAATAAAGATCAGAGCAGAGATAAAGAGAATAGAAAGACAATAGAGAAAATCAATGCAAACAAAAGTTAGTTTTGCAAAAAGATTAACCAAATTGATAAACCTGTAGATTAAGAAAAACTTGAATTACTAAAATCTGAAATTAAAGTAGGGATATTACTATCTACAGAAAGAAAAAGGATTGCGGGAGAGTACTATGAACAATTGTATGCCAACAAATCAATACCTAGATGAAATGGACAAATTCCTAGATATTTTAATCTTACAAAGACGGAATCACAAAGAAACAGAAAACCTGAACAGATCTAAAATTGGTAAGGATTGGGCACCTGGGTGGCTCAGATGGTTAAGCGTCTGCCTTCGGCTCAGGTCATGATCCCAGGGTCCTGGGATCGAGTCCTGCATTGGGCGCCCTCCTCCTTGGGAAACTGCTTCTCCTTCTGCCTCTCTCTCTCTCTCTCTCTGTCTCTCATGAATAAATAAATAAAATCTTTAAAAAAATAAAATTGGTAAAGATATTGAGTCAATAATCAAAAACTTCTCAATAAAGAAAGGCCTTGGGACTAGACATTAATCCTTTTTAAACTCTTCCGTAAAATTAAAGAGGAGAGAACATTTCCAAGTTCATTCTATGAGAACAGCATTACCCTGATACCAAAGCCAGACAAAGACACTATAATAAAAGAAAACTGTACACCAATATCTCTGATGGATATTGATGTACAAGTCCTTAGCCAAATACTAGCAAGCAAAATCCAGCAGCATATTAAAAGTGTTATATACAATGACCAAATGAGATTTATTTCTGGAATGCAAGAATGTTTCAACACACAAAATTGATCAATATGTTAATATGTTAACAGAATAAATGGGGAAAATCACGTGATCATCTCAATTGATGCAGAAAAAATAATTTGACAATATTTAACACTCTTTCATGATAAAAACATTAAAAGAACCTGGAATTGCAGAAAAGCAAGTAAATATAAAAGCCGTATATTAAAACCCCACAGCTAAAATCATACTCAATGGTGAGACTGAAAGCTTTTCCTCTAAGATCAAGACAAAGATGTCCACTTTTGGCACTTTTATTCAACATAGCCTTGGAAACTATGGCCAGAGCAAGGAGGCAAAACCAAAATGGCATCTAATCTAGAAAGGAGAAATAAAATATCTGTTTGCAGATGATGTTATTATATGAAGAAAACCCTAATGATTTCACAGACTCTTAGAATTAAACAAATTCAACAAAGTAAAAGGGTACAAATTCAACATGCAAAAATCAGTAACATTTCTGTACACTCATAATGAACGATTTGAAAAGGAAATTAAAAAAAATAATGGAGGGGGGCATGGGAAGTTATTGTTTAATAGACTCAGTTTTAGTATGGGATGATGAAGATCTGCAGAAGGAAGGTGGTGATGGTTACATAATAACAGGAATGTACTTAATGCCACCCAATTCTTTACTTAAAAATGATTAACATAGGGGCACCTGGGAGGCTCAGTCAGTTGGGCGTGCAACTCTTGGTTTTGGCTCAGGTCCAATGATTAATGTAGTAAATTTTATGTTATGTATAGTTTATCGCAGTAAAAAAATCAGTTGGGAAAACATTTATTCATAGGCCAAATATAATTCTGTTCTCTGTTTATAACTCACAGTATGTCATGTACCACCACAAATAGAACTTCTTAGGATAATGCTTTGTAAAATTTTCTTGTGGACTAATACATATTCTCAAGTAATGGATTATTATTGAGCCTGGCATAAGGGATGCTTTCCTAATGCCTGTTCAGGTGTCTGTTGACCATAACATTGGAAAAAGGTAGACCTAAGTGGGCCCCTGTGATGCTAATACAATTTCTATGTGATTTTCGCTGGCAACGTACTGCTGTGAAATGCTAGAGTATGGGGGTAGCAGCTGGTACTTCACGTTTCTGAAATGAAGCCTGGGTCATAGTCAGCATTCAGATCGCATGGGCCTTGTTTTGACAATGTTGGTGAATGTGGCAGGGTGACATGAAGATGGAATTACTGTCAACATCCTAGCAGCAGGAGGGCCAGAATGTAGCTCCAGCATTTATTTGCTGGCTGCCATGCGTAAGCAGATGGAATCAGACTGCAGCTTGGGGTCTCCAATAAGTTTCGACTTTGTCTTGTCTCAGATTATGGTGCAGTAATGTAAGACAGCTCTGGCCACTTGTGATATCATGAGTTGCTAGCAAAAATAAAGATCTGTTCCTCATTCCTGTTTCCTGTGTACTTAACCTTTCTGTTTTTATTTTCTTGGAAGTCAAGGGGTAAGCAGTGCTCTTTAGTGAAAGCTATCTACTCTTTGGATATGAACAATTTCTCCCCACTCTATTTTCTACCTTCTCTCTAAAATGAAAAGAAGGAAGCTATACTTGTTCATGGACACCTTGGGCAACTATCATTAATGTTTGTGAATGTCACCCTCATGTACTAGACTAGCAGTCATGACACATAGTTGGTGCTCAACAAATGACCTCATGTAGTGTGACACAGCAGTCTGTGAAAAGTCAGTAGGAAGGTAAATCATCTAATACAGGTCAGCACACCTTTGCCATAAAGGGCTAGAGAGTAAATATATATGGCTTTGTGGGACATATGGCCTCTCTTACAACTACTCAGCTCTGCTTTCACTATGTGAAAGCAGCCATAAACAAGTTATAAATGAATGGGCATGTCTATTTCAGTTATTCTTTATTTAGAATAAAGTGGACCAAATTTGGCCTTTACTCAGTCGTTTTCTGACCTAATATAACCTTTTATTTAGCTATTCCCCATTGTTTAATCTTGGAATTCACAACTATCTAGAGAGAGGCTTTGAGACCAGAGATGAAATTCAAAGAAAAATATGTTGAACATTTTATTCCCAAAATATATAGGTCGGAATAATAGAAATAATGACTGATTTATAAGGTATCTATTTTTGTGAAAGACACCTAGGATGCACAAAAAATTATAGACAAAACTAACAATAACTTTTATAACTTGAAAGAAAAAAGTTCTTTTACTATGTTTTATAGATCGAAAAATGACAATAGGTACTAATTGCTAAATTAAAATTTTTTCCGTATCGCTTATGTTAATTTTGTCTCAATTTCCAAACACTTAGGCTCAACATCTCGGAACCCATGTGGGTAGAATCTGTGTATATTATCAGTTCTGATAACTAAACTCTTAATATTCTCTACTAAATGTTAGTTCACGTCCTGTTGATGCCACCAGGCAGGGGCAGAAATGGTGGCTCTAAACCCAGTGGAAGGACCCTGAGTTTTGCACATGCCGATTTGCTCGCTTCCTACATAAAAGGCATATTTCTACTAATGATGGGGCATTTTAATTTTCTTGGTTTATATTCATTAATTATGTATTTACTGAACACTAAAGAAGTAGAGTAGTGGAGAATGGTGAAAGCTGTACTCTGTGTTTGTGTGTGTGTGTGTGTGTGTGTGTGTGTGTGTGTGCGTGTGTGTAGATATTAGTTCAGAGCAGGCCTCATTGAGATGAGACTTGAGTAAAAACTTAGAGATGAATGAATAGACAAAGGGTGTCTGGGACAAGAGCTTTCTAGGTAGAGGGAGCAGGTAGAACAAAGATCACAATGTCGACACTTGCCTTTTCATTCCTGAGCAAGCAAGGACACCAGTGTGGCTGCAGCAGTGAATAAGGGTGTGGTTGTAGGAAAGGAGGTTGGACAGGTGAGGGGGCCAGACCACAGATGGCCTCAAGGGCTGTGCTGAGGATATTGGTTTTTACGTAGTGTAGTGGGGGTCATGCAGGGTGTTGAGCAGAGGAGTGACAAGATGTAAGTTTTAAAAGGATACTTCTGATTGTAATGCCCAGAATAGCCTGAAGGGGTCATTGGCAGAAGCTGCAAGACCATTTGGAAGCTAGTGCAGAACCCAGGTGAAAATGATGATGGCTGGAACACTTGGTAGCTCAGGAGGTGATGAGAAAAGTCAGATCCTGGTTGCATTTTGAAAGCGTGTGAGAGAAAGTTGAGTTGAGGATGATGCTAAGGTTTTTGGCCTGAGTCATGCATTAATAGAAATTCTTAATATACAGAAATAAAAAGAGAAAATGTAAAAGATGGTATCTCATAACAGCAACCCCTGTTTTTGTATTGTCATTTCACAGGGTCATTTGAAAATGCCAACAGAATAACACTTTTGGTTTGAGAACAATAGCCTTCTATAAGAACTGTTCACAATTTATGGTTCTCTGGTAGAAGGTTGTATGCATGTTCCATCAGCGAGCAGAGGCACATCTCTAGAGAGAAAACCCTGACACTCACATCTTGTTAAGCTCAGTGCTGAGACAGAGTGTGTTTGGAGGACTATGGTTTGTTCTTTGTTCTCTGCTCTCCTGAGAAAAACCTCAGAAATACTCCTGGTGCCCACAATGATGAAAATAGTCATTACTAATTGTATCTGTGGGTACTCAAGGCATAAATATGTGCTTACTAAGATAATAATAACACCATTGTGATCTCTATTCTTACTGTTACAGACCTTACTTTGGGTCAGAAACTCCAGCAGGAGCTCCACACATTGTTCTTTTAATCGAACCTTGAAAGCTATTATATTTCTCTAACAGATGAAGGTTCTGAAGTGCAGAAAGGTTACTCAGCTTGTCTAAGTTCAGGTAGATACTGAGGAGTGGCTCTGGGCTCCCTGAACTCTAGACCTGTCTGTCTTCAAAGCCAATGTTTTGTTTTTTTGTTTGCTTGTTTTTTTTTTTTTTTTTTTTTGCTGCTACCCAACCTTAGGGATTTAGATGAATGATGTATTTGTAATATGTTACTTCAACAAACATTGATTTAGTGCCTCCTATATGTTAGGAACTGGGTTAGCTTGATATGGGAGGATAAGAGGATTGACTGATATAGTTGATTAAATGGTTATTGAATGCCTATGATATGCCCAGAGCTGTGCAGGGCTATAAGACAAAGATGAATGGTCCTTGCCTTTGAGGAAAAATGCTGCTCCTTAAAGGTTCTGGACAGTGGTGTTTGAATAGTATAGGATAAGAAGCAGCAAAAAAAACCCCCACCAAACAAACATAAAAACACCCCCATAAATGAGGAGGCTTTTGTTTGGGATGGCTACCCTTTACTTTGAATAGGGAAGTCTTCACAATCCTATTTTAAGAATGGCTTGGGGTAGGATAATCTTTTTTTTCTTTTTTCCTAACATGTTCTCATTCAAATTCTTGTTTTTCTCCAAAACTTACTACTAAATATATGATGAATAAATTGTTCAAATCACTTGAAGATCTGAATATATCATTTTATAACATAATTATTTATACTTAAGAACTTAAATGTCCTCTCTCCAGGGATCCTCCTTGCGCTGCTGTCTAAATCAGGCCCACTCCCCAGCCATTGGATATTACTTTACACTGTTAAATCTTTACAGAGCTTTATCACTATCAGACATTATTATCCATATATGCACTTATTTATTGCCTGTCTCCCACCACTAGAACATAGTTCTCTGAGAAATTTTTATAATGATAAAGAAAATTAGCTTTACTTGTGTAAATTAGAAAAGTTGCTTGTAGTATTAGAATTTGTCAACTGTTTTAATTTGAAGCATTTACAAGAGTATTTATATATAAACCACAATAAAATAGAGTACATCACATTATTGTTTGAATCAAACTATTTTATCAATTCTGAATTTGCTTCTAACACTTTAATTTTTAACAAGGTAGTGCTTTTTTTTTTGACAAAGTGCTTGATTCACACAGTATAACATTTGAGTGGAAGGAAAGTCAATGATCACCAACAGAATTAAAAATATTTCTCAACCAATATGACTTTATGATTATTTTTTCTGTATTAAACTATATTTCATGTAAAAAACATCCTTGTATTCATGAATGATCTAAATAATTGGGATTAAACTTAAAGTTTATGTAAACTCATAGTTTATCTAAATATAATATAAATATGAACATAGATATATATATTTTTTAACTTTATTTTATTATGTTATGTTAGTCATCATACATTACATCATTAGTTTTTGATGTAGTGTTCCATGATTCATTGTTTGTGTATAACACCCAGTGCTCCACACAGAACATGCCCTCTTCAATACCCATCACCAGGCTAACCCATCCCCCCACCCCCTCCCCTCTAGAACCCTCAGTTTGTTTCTCAGAGTCCATAGTCTCTCATGGTTCGTTTCCTCCTCTGATTCTGCCCCCCTTCATTTTTCCCTTCCTAATATCTTCTTTTTTTTTAAACATATATGTATTATTTGTTTGAGAGGTACAGATTGGTGATTCAACAGTCTTACACAATTCACAGTACTCACCATAGCACATACCCTCCCCAATGTCTGTCACCCAGCCACTCCATCCCTCCCACTGCCCACCACTCCAGCAATCCTCAGTTTGTTTCCTGAGATTAAGAATTCCTCTTATCCATGAGATCATATGATACTTTTCTTTCTCTGATTGACTTATTTCACTTAGCATAACACCCTCTAGTTCCATCCATGTCATTGCAAATGGCAAGATTTCATTTCATTTTTGTTTTTTTTTTTGATGGCTGCATAATATTCCAGTTGTGTGTGTGTGTGTGTGTGTGTGTGTGTGTGTGTGTGTGTACCGCATCTTCTTTATCCATTCATCTGTTGATGGACATCTTGGCTCTTTCCATAGTTTGGCTATTGTGGACATTGCTGCTATAAACATTGGGGTGCACGTACCCCTTTGGATCACTACATTTTGAACATAGATATATTTTAAAGTCATTGATATGAATGTTTGCCACAAATAAAAATGAATGAAAATTTTAGGAATAGAGGAGACAGATTTAGAGGAAAAAGGAGAAACAAAAGATTTGAGAGTGATAAAGAATGGAGTATGTGCTGGGCACCTGGGTGGCGTAGTCTTTTAAGCATCTGGCTCTTGGTTTCAGCTCAGGTCGTGATCTCAGGGTCCTGAGATCAAGCTCCGTGTTGTGCTCTGCGACTAGCGTGGAGTTTGCTTGAGATTCTCTCTCCTTCTCCCTGCCCTCCCCATTTGTGCTCAAATAAATAAATATTTAAAAAACTTAAGAAAAAAATGGAGTATGTGAAATAGTCACAGAAGGCCAAAAGAGACAAAAACAGAAAGGTGAGCTAGAACCGGACCAGGTAGGGCTTTGTGGGATATATGGTAAAGAGTCTGAATTTAATCAGGATGAACAGGAAGCTGCTGGAGGGTTTAAGCAAGGAATGACATGACTGGTTTATGCTTTAAAACGATGACTGTGATCCCTTCGTGGATAAGGGATTATATAAGAGGGCAAGAATTAAAACCAGAAAATCACTTAAGAGGCCGGTCCAGTAGTTGGACAATAGATAATAAGTAAGCCTAGGGTGGTGTAATTACATTAGGGAAAATGCAAGAAGGAGGATTCAGCTGGTGGTCTGATTGTGGGGAATAAGGAGAAAAAGATGAAACTTCCAGATTTTTGGCCTATAGAATTGGGTGGATAGTACCATTTACTTGGATTGAAAGTCAAGAGTCTTGTTTTGGATGTAAGTTTCAGAAGCCTATGAGGCTTTTAAGGGGGGTTAATGAGAAGGCAGTTAGACATACTAGTCTGGATCTCAGGACTAGAAACTGTAAATTTGGGAGTCATTAGCTTAGAGATAATATTTAATAGCATGGGCCTGAATTGGCTTAAGTAGAAGAGAGGAGAGACAGAGAAGGGAAGGAGGTCCAGGGGCTTTAGATCCCAGTAGAGGAAGAGAGATCTTCCAAGAAGACTGAAAATTAGCCTGAGCAGTAGGGGGAAAACCAATAGAATATGCTCTCTTGGAAGCCAATTGAAGGAAAAATTTCAACAAGAATGTCAAATCTGTCAACTCCTGCTACATGGTAGAGTGAAATGCAGAATGAAAAGGAATTGCCTTATTTGGCAGCATAGAGGTGACTGGTGAAGTTGATAAAAGGAGCTTCATGGAAGTTTCATGGAAGCGTCCATCCCCATCACTGGAATAGGAGGAGGGGAGAATGGAGGAGAGAATGCAGTGTAAGGGAGTGGAAATGAGGGAAAGAGCTGGAGAGAGGCAGTGGGTCAAGGGAGGGTTTTTAAGTTAGTCATATCTTCAGTTGGTTCGTATGCTGATGAAATTATCTAGTGTAGATATGATGATGCAGTGAGAGGGAGTGACTGCTGAAGCCAAGCCTTTGGGCTGGTGACTGCAAGTGGAGGTATTGCTTTGAGGTAGGAATAGGGACAACTTGACGCTCTTACAAGAAGAGGAGTGTTCATAAAGGCAAAGCTGCTTGCAGATTGTAGTTGGTGGTGAAAAGATGAGGGAGTTCTGTTGCATTGCTTTTATTCCACATCTGGGAAGGGGTGAAATACCTAGATGTCTTGGATATTGGGATATTGTTTAGAAGGGAAATGTAGCAGAACAGCTTGGCAGCAATAAGTTTGTGTTTTACATTTCCAGCCATGAATTTAAAATGTGAATAGTCATTGCAGCTTTGTGATTTTCTTCAGCTCATCAGTGACGGTGCTCTGTAGGGGAAGGGTTTGGTCTGACCAAGGATATTGCTTTGCTGTGTGAATATAATGGAGTAAATACTTATGGTTATAATTTATACGATTGAATGATAATACAATATAATGATGGGCCCTGTACTCTAAGGTGGGAAAGAGCAAAGTAAGGACAGGAAGGGGTGATGGATAATAAAAACATTTTAAGATCAGTGGATTTGTAATTTACAGTGTTGGAAAGTTGTTGGAGTAGGTATGCTAGAGCAAATGTGCTGGGAAGCTAAAAAAGGATGAGTAGGAAAGTGAGAATTTAAAACTGGTATGTTGGGGGCAGTATATTAACTGTTCTATGACAAAGTCTAAGGCATGATCATGGGAGTAGCCTTGTGGTGGGACCTTGAATTGCAAGTGAGGAGGCTAAGGATTTGGGAGTTCACTGCTGGGTGCAATATCCATACAGAAGCTTAAGTCCTGGAAAATAATAACAAGAGTAGTGTAATGGGAAATACAGAACCAGGTGCTAAATCCCTTGGTGGATACAGGAAAGAACATGGGAGGTCTGAGGACAATCACGGGGAATAGCAGGTGGTATGGTCAGACGGCACATGCTTCAAAGGAGTGAGGGCTTCTGAAGGAGAAAGTTTGTGCATATCATTGGGAGCAAGGAGGGTACCTACCCCACTTGTAGGCCATTGCTTATTTGATGTGTGGGAGGAAAAAAATATCATATTGAGAAGGAAGGCTGGGAAAAGTAGTCTTCACCAATGAGTAGGAGGTGGAGGGAATTTTCAGAGTGGAACTTGATATAAAAGAGTATTTAGAGAGCTGATGTATATAGTACATTTCTTCCAAACAGAAGAGTTTGGGAGGATGGGTTTGGGTGGGAAATTATAGAAAGTACAGAAAAGTTGGGTGATAAGTTAAAAAAAAAACCCTATCAAATAATTTTGAAAATCTAATGTTCAAAAGTATACAGACTTCTGCTTTAAGAAACATAAAAATGCTTTGTTAAGCCAGGAGTGGCCACACTAATCCCTCCAGGTACCCACCTGCTGACTTTCTTAAAATGAGCTTAGAAGTATTCCTTCCTCTTGAGTTTTTTTTGGGATAATTTGAGAAGGATAGCTGCTAACTCTTTAAATATTTGCTAAAATTCACCTGTGAATTTTGTCTGGTCCTGGACTTTTGTTTTTTGGGAATTCTTAAATAACTGATTCAGTTTCATTACTTGTAATCAGTCTGTTCAGATTTTCTATTTCTTCATGATTCAGTCTTGGGAGACTCTGTGTTTCTAGGAATCCATTTCTTCTAGGTTGTCCAGTTTGGTGGCATGTGATTGTAGTAGTCTCTTATGATCCTTTGTATTTCTGTGGTGTCAGTTGTAACTTCTCTTTCGTTTCTGATTTTATTTATTTGGGCTCTCTTTTTCTTGATGAGTCTGGCTAGAGTTTTGTCAGTTTTATTTTTTGAAAGAGTCAACTTTTAGTTTCATTGATCTTTTCTATTTTTTTTAGTCTATTTCATCTATTTCTGTTCTGATCTTTATTATTTCCTTTATTCTAACTTTGGTCTTTTTGTAGTTCCTTTTGGTGTAAAGTTAGATTGCTTATTTGGGATTTTTCTTGTTTCTTGAGGGAGGCTGTATTACTATGAACTTTACTCTTAGAACTGTCTTTGTTGCCTCCCATACATTTTGGAAATTGTCTTTCCATTTTCATTTGTCTCATGGTATTTCTGATTTTCTCTTTGATTTCTTCACTGACTCATTGGTTGTTGAACAGGATGTTGTTTAGTCTCCATGTGTTTGTGTTTTTTTTCCCCCCAGTTTTATTCTTGTAATTCATTTTTAGTTTTGTACCATTGTGGTCAAAAAAGATGTTTGATATGATTTCAGTCTTCTTGAATTTATTGGCCTACCTTGTGGTCTGTCCTGGAGAAGGTTTCATGTGTACTCAAAAAGAATGTGTCCTACAGTTTGGGGTTGGAATGTTCTGCATATATCACTTAAGTCCATCTGGTCTAGTATGTTGTTTAAGCCCAGTGTTTGTTTATTGATTTTTCTGTCTGGTCTATCTGTTGATGTAATGGGGTATTAAAGTCTCCAACTACTCTTGCATTGCTTTCAATTTCTCTCTTTATGTCTGTTAAAATTTTATATATTTAGATACTTCCTAGGTTGTGTGCATAAATATTTGTTAATGTCATATCCTTTTCTTGGATGGACCTTTTGGTCTTTTGTTACAGTCTTTGTTTTAAAGTCTATTTTGTTTTAATATAAGTATAGCCACCCCAGATTTATTTTCATTTTCATTGGCATGGAATATCTTTTTCCATCCCTCACTTTCAGTCTCTGAGTGTCTTTAGATCTGAAGTGAGTCTCTTGTAGGCAGCATATGGATGGGTCTCTCTTTTTTTTTCTTTTATACATTCAGTGTTATGCTTGGGTTCCTTTCTCTTTATTTTTTTTGTAAATCTATCATAGTTTTGAGTTTGTGGTTACCATAGGGTTCACATAGGTCAACTGATACAGATATTTCTATCTACCTATATATGTAAGACAGTATTTTAAGCTGATAATCATTTACTACTGGTTTTACTATATATTTGCCTTTACCAGCTTCTTTCATGTATTTTCTTTTCTTATTTCTAGTTATAGCCTTTTTCTTCCACTAAAGGAAACCTGTTAATATTTCTTATAAGGCCAATTTAGTGGTAATGAATTCCTTCAGTTTTTGCTTGTCTGGGAAACTCTTTAACTCTTTCTATTATGAATGATAACCTTGCTAGGTAGAGTATTCTTGGTTGTAAGTTCAAGTAGATTGTTTGTCTGTTTCATTCACATCACTGGAAAGTGATATGGATGAGAAGCAAGTTCTGCCTTCTGGGTCCTAAATAGTGCACTGTGGGTCCTCAGTTGTGGTTTGGAACTCATGCTAATTGCATGCTAGTCTTATTATGCCACTTTATGAGATCACAAAAATCACCATTTAGAAACCAAAAGTATTCCTGGCCAAGACTAATATATATTTTGAAATTGTAAAAAAAGGCTGTATAATTCAATTTTTCTTTTTTTTCATGAATTCCTTACTACCTGAGGGATTAGTCAACAAAGTTTAGTAATGGATCCACAGATAGTTGAATTAAAAAAAGATTGAAAATACCATACAATTCTCTTCATTTTTTTTGAGTCATGTGGAAGGTACCATATGTGTCATGTAGCCTTCTGCTTCTATTTGGGAGAATAGCATTTTAGTATTTCCGTAATTTGGGGGTGAATCCTCTTGTCTCCACCCTGTTGCAAGTACACTGAATGAATGAATGGACCATATAATACAGTTTTCTTTTTATGCAAGGGCTTGGATTCCCTTCATTCATCTGCAGGCTGAGCCGGTCAGCCTTTGCAACCTTCTGCCAGTTAAATGAAACACAGGTCAAAAGTTCCACTTCACTGGAGCAAGTTTTGCAGTCTCTTTTTATTCAGTTGTGAGAATGCAGCCTTACAGAGGACTGTTAAGAAGTAAGAATGCAAAGTGTCTCCATTCTTTAATGGAAGAGCATTAGTCATATTTCTGGCTTTTAAAATTCTGTTGGGGGAGAAACATTTTCCTTTGTTTCAAATACAACATATTTTATGCAATTCAGTAAGAAAAAACTCTTCTACAATTTTCATTTTTATAAATACATCCATTCTTTGTTACTTTGAGAAGTTACATTATCCTTGTCTAGCAACTTTTGTGGCGCTTAGCAACAATGCTAATTACATAGTTTTGCTAACAAGTAAATGGTTAATGCATTATGTGAGGTTTTTTTTTTTTTTTTCCTCTTTCCCTGCTGTGCAATCTTTATTCCTAACCATTTCTGTATAGGAGGGGCATAAATTTTAGTGGGGTTGCATGCATATATATCCATTTAGGGGATCAGTTAGTAGTGCTGTGATCAGGGCAGACCCCGAGGGCTTCACCTGGTAAGGTTTCTGCTCCTGTGCCATGGGAACATTGAAAACTCTGGACTGAATCTGGAAGAGTGTGGAGTGTCCATCAAAGGAAGAGAACAGATCTGCCCTTGCCAGCTTTGTTTATTTGCAGAGGCCACTCCTTCTGTCTGGAATTCTCTTCTCTCTCCTCTCCACCTAGACTCCATTTTTTAAAAATGGATTTGTCCCTTATTGTTTTCTTTTTTAAAGAACAGCTTTATTGAGATGTAATTCATATGCCATACAATTCACCATTTGAAGTATACAACACAATAGTTTTTAGTACATTCAGAAATATGTGCATCCCTCATCATAGTCTATTTTAGAATGTTTTAATCACTTAAAAAAAGAAACCTTGTACTCTGTAGCTACACCCCCTCTCATTCCCCAATCCCTCTGCTCCCAGAGCTAAGCATCCTGGAATCTACTTTCTGTCTCTATAGATTTCTCTTTTCTGGACTTTTATATGATTAGAATTGTATACTATGTAGTCTTCTGTGTCTGGCTTCTTTCACTTAACATAATGTTCTTAAGGTTTAACCATGTTATAACATTGAATACTACTTTATTTTTTATGGTTTAATAAGTTTCCATTATATAGATATACCCTATTTGTTTATTTTTATCTGTTGATGAACATCTGGGTAAGTTCCACCTTTGGCTATTCTAAATCATGCTATTATGAATGTGGGTGTGCACATAACACTCAGATCCTGCTTTCAATTCCTCTGGATATATGGGCGATTAGGATTTTCTTTTATTTAAAAATTTTTAGTAGCCACACAAAGAAATCAAAACATAAACAGGTAGAATTAATTTTAATAACATTTAATTTAGCTCAGTATATATGTTATTTCAACATATAATTGAAATTTTTAATATTTGAATTCTTTTCTCGTATTAAGTCTTTAAAATCCAGGATATATTCTGTATTCTGTACATCTCAATTTGAACCATCTCAAGTGGTCAGTGTGCACATGTGGTTAGTGGCTACTATATGGACAACACAACTCTAATCACTGAGGTGTTTGGGATTCAGGAAGAACCGACTGCATCCTAATGGCTCTTCCTGAACTCCAAATTGTGCTCTCACTTTCTGCCTGTCTCATTCCTTGAGAAATACCCACATGCAAACTCTTGGCAAACTTCCAATCTCACTGCCCGCTCCATCTGACTTGATTCTGTGAGAAGGGCTATGTGATCTGGTGTTTGAGATAATGAACTAAGTTCAACTTGATTTTCTTCTATAAAACTTTTGAATCTGAAACACAAAATGTGATCCAGCAAAATGCCTTTATATGCTTATGCTCACTTACTTTGGAAAAACTTGAAATCATGACAGGGAATGATTGAAACCTTGCTGTTACAACTTTTTGTCAGCTCTAATGACTGTTTTATTTACAGCTGGTGACAATGCATTTTGTAGGATGGGCCAGTCCATATGGGTAGAGGTTGATATGGGAGGGTTATCATTATAATTTCAACACGTGTTTTTAATAGTGGCAGGTTGTGCATTTTGAATAAATGCCTGAAACCATTTGACGTTAGGAATATATATGGAAGAAAAAGAGCTTCTTCCAAGACAACTGGTGTAATGCGTTAGTTATTCATATAATATTGCTCCTTTTCAGTTGAATTATTATTCAGATACATAGTTAAGAGGACGTGACCCTAGTTGAGTATTTAATCTAGGCCCATTCTGTGTCCATGTCTTTAAATCTGACTCATCTAGTGAATTTTCTTAGAAACTGTCTTCTAGATCAACAGAGGTTGGTAAAAATCCCAGCTTGGCCCTGGCTTGGCCGTTTATTCAGACTTTCTGGGTCTCCACATTCTTATCTGCAACAAAGAGGGTTGAAATGTGAGGCTAAATGTCTATGAAAGTATCTGGCACAGTGGTAAACATGCACTAGGCGAAGATTTTCTGTTTTTTTTGTTTTTTGTTTTTCCCGTGAAGCCAAGGTGATAGTACATAATCTTATCCACCTCTGCTCAGAGGTAGAGGTATGGGGTCACAATGTGCATTTTTAAGACAGCAAGGAAAGTGTCACTAAATAAAAGATTATTTTCAGGTCATTGGGATTAACTAGATTTAAAATAGACTGGGAAAAATTTTGTGAGCTATCTTAATTATTTTAACATTATAAAAGCATGTAATTTTGTACTTGTGACATCTGGGTAATTAGGCTTTGAACACTGGTGCCTTCTAGCTCATAGTTGGGGGTTTCTTTCACTGCGGATTGGCTATTACCCATCAGCACCTTTCTGCTCTAATTGAAACCATTTTCAATGACCAGGATGGGAAAGGATGGTTTTGATTTTGAATCACTGTAAAAACAACTTTTATGTGTTGAGCTGCATTGAGTTTTTATTTATTCACTGAATTTTGTGGTTAAAAAAGGCAAATAACAAGGTAATTATATTTAGCAGATGAAAAGAGACATATGAAAATGATAAATTTAGCTGTGGCTCTCTCTGACCTAATATAATAACATCTCCGTTTCAAAAGCCTAATTATTTCTCAGAGAAACTTTTTGCTTTGCTTACACAACTCAGTTAAGAAGAATTCAAATAGCCCCATGGGTATCTCCAAAATAGAGCAACAGTATTACCCATTGTTATTAATTGCTTTTTAGGTTAAGAAAAATGGTAAAGGAAATTAATTTTAATAGTCATTAAAAGTGGAATTTAACATTCACATACTACTATTATAAATTGTGGGAAATTTTTGTACATTAGATAAGTTGTCTGGCGTTTTTGAAACATCTTTAAACAGAACTTGTTTCTTTTAGGTTTATTTTTCTAAGAAACTTCTGGCAAGTGAGAAATAAAATTACTTGGGGATATCTATAAATAATGAATGCTAAATATTTGTTTTGGAGAGAGAAATTCCATTAAAGCATCAATTGCTGTTTAGCTCAACATTTTAAACACACTGTTAAAACAACAAAACAAATTGTTCAAACATACTGTTGTGATTTTCAAAATTATAACACAATTACATCGTGTCAATATAGCTCTCCTTATAAAATATCGATACAGATTGTATATATTATGAAGTATGATATATAGCATATACTGTATTTTATGTATAAATAAACATATGCAATTTTATAGAAACTGCTTTTTCAAATGGAATGCCATTTTTTGTTGGGATTTTATATAAGCTCTACCTTTTGACTAACATTTACCTTTAGGACCTGATATAGCTCTTTGGACAAACAAATTTGGACCCGTTTTTCCCTTTTGTGTTCCACTGAGCTGGTTTAGTTGACATTTTTTTAAACCAACATAGATACGAATTTAATTTTTTTTAAAGATTTTATTTATTTATTTGACAGAGAGAGAGACAGCGAGAGAGGGAACACAAGCAGGGGGAGTGGGAGAGGGAGAAGCAGGCTTCCTGCCGAGCAGGGAGCCCGATGCGGGGCTTGATCCCAGGACCCTGGGATCATGACCTGAGCCGAAGGCAGACGCTTAACGACTGAGCCACCCAGGCGCCCCATGAATTTAATTTAATTTTGATTTAGACCAAGTTGGGGTTTTGTCTTTTCTTCACTTTTGAACTGGGAGTTAAGCCTCAAGAATGACCATATCTGGTGTTCCTGGCCGGCTCAGTCGGAAGAGCATGTGACTCTTGATCTTGGAGTCTTAAGTTCGAGTCCCATGTTGGGGGTAGAGCTTACTTAAATAAATAAAATTTAAAAAAAAATGACCACGTCTAATTGGAAAGGTTGTCAGAGGCAAATGTGTCAGGAAGAATAAAAAAAACAGGAGGTTGTGTTTGGGGGGCTGTTTGCTTGGCCATGCTATGCACACTGGGAAATATTTGATGGGTATTAAGTACAGTAGAGCAAAGCCAGGTCACATTCGGTGATGCCTGACTATAAGTCAGCAGCCCGAGGCAAAAAACAAAACAGCAAAAACAACAAAGAAACAAAACTAAGTATATTAGAGGCATGCATAATATCTGCTACACCCATCTAACGGATCACTGCCTGGAAGATGCTGATATTTCAGTCAATTCGGGTGAACTTTATGTATCATAAAGGGACATAGCCCCTACCTCTTTTATTCCTGCTTTAACTGAGCTGGCTTCCCCACTCATTGTCTTTCAAGGAACTTGCAAGAGCCCACTCTGGGCACTAGGCTCTGTTCCTTAGCTTCTCCGTGCCTCAGCTCCTTCATCTCTGAAATAGGCTGATTCATTATATTAACTCCTAGCAACCCCAAGCTTTGATGGTTTAGAGATCATGGGTCTTTTCTTTAACAAGACGTGGGGGACAGAGGGAAAGACAGAGAGCATTTAAAGGTAGTAGGATTAAAAAAAAATAAAGGTAGTGGGATATAGCTGGAGGGTTCATCGAGATGATAATTATATTGTTTGCTTTGAAATGACTTATTCATTTTACGAACTTTTATTATTTAGCACCAGCCATTTCCCAGGCACTATGGTAGGCTCTGGGTATACAAAACACAGAGAACCCGGATCCAGGGGCTCCTATTTTCATGGGGAGGGGTGATGAGAGAATATGGAAAAACTAGATATAAACTCGAAATGTTAGAGAAGTTCTATGTCATGCAAGCAGGAGACACCCAGAGCAGCACAGATTTCTGTCTGCAACATAGGAAGTTGTCAGAGTGGAGGAGATATTTGCCCCAAATTGGAAAGCTGGGTAAGGACTCAGTAGGTAGGCTGGTGGGAAGGATTTCTGGGCAGAGTAAATGGCACACGTAGAAAAGAAGAGGTTAGACAGCACCTGGCTTCTTTGGGAATCTGCACATAGTTAGGCTGCATGGCTGGAAAGCCAGGTGTGAGTAGAAGACATTTGGCATTCGATGGCAGACAAGGAGTTAAGAACCTTGGGAGCTAGGCAGAGGTATTCAGATTTTATCCTGCAAGTACTAGTGATGATGCCCATGAAGTGAGGAGGTCACAGAAACCAGAAGAGACTGCAGTTTTGAAAAGCATTCTTTGTTGCAAAGCAAAGAAGAAAAGAGAGACTAAAGTATCTACTGAATTTTTCTGTATGAGAATTGTGTGTGAGCTTTGCAGGAGCAGTATGACTAGAACAGAGAAGGCAGAAAGCAAATTCTTGTGGGTTCAGCAGTGAGTTGGAAGGGTGGTGGTAGAAACCGCTAAGGATAGACGCCGTGGCAGGAAGTCTAGCTGTGAAGTGTACAGTGATGTCTAAAGCAAGATTTCTCCGGGCGCCTGGGTGACTCAGTAGGTTAAGCGTCTGCCTTCAGCTCGGGTCATGATCCCGGGGTCCTGGGATTGAGTCCCACATCGGGCTCCCTGCTCCGCGGGGAGCCTGCTTCTCCTTCTGCCTGCCGCCCCACCCCCCGCTTGTGCGTGTGCTCTCTCTCTCTCTCTCTCTGACAAATAAATAAATAAAATCTTAAAAACAATAAAGCAAGATTTCTCAAAACCAGCACTGCTGACATTTTGGGCTGTATGATTCTTTGCTGTGGGGGCTGTCCTGTGCTTTGCAGGAAGTTTAGCAGCATCCCTGACTTCTACCCCCTAATGCAAGCAACAATCTCTCCCCTAGTTGTGTCTCTAGACATCGCCCTGCTTGAGAGCCACTGGGTAAAGAGCGAGATGCAGGGTCAGGAAAAATTTTTTTCCTTTTGGAGAGACATCATCTTTCTAGAGAACGAAGAAAGAATGGTGGGATAGGCTGAGGATAAAGGAAAGAGGTGGAAAATGAGGAAGAAAGACCTCAGAGGTGACATTGGTGAGGAACGACCTGAGATGACACATCGTATATGGGGTCGGGGGAGGGGAAGCTAGCATCCAATGGGCAGCTAACGGACCATGCCCTCAATTCATTGGCTGTGCTTGGACCTCTGTGCACAGGGTCTCGGCAGGTGCTAATTTTTTTTCCCCTATGTGGGTAGACATCATATTTTCACTGTTTAAACTCCAGTGAAGCCATCCGTGGTTATGCTGTGACCTGAGCGCTGTACCTTGTCTGTGGCCTCCTGCTTCATTTGCTGCTGCCCTGACCTCTGGGAGGATAAGACGGTAGTAGACTGGGAATAGTGGCGGCTGGCCTGGGAAAGGCTTGTGAAAGCAGCAGGGCTCTGAGGCCCAGAGGGAAGGGGCTGGAGACATCAGGTGGGAAATAGGATTGTACAAAGCAAGGGAGATGCTGAAAGAAGACTTGTCTCTGGCGGTATTGTATTTTGTACTAGTTTGGGCTATAATATAAGCTGTCTGACAAATATCTTTCCACTGCCTCCAGTAGCTGGTGCTGTTCTAGCCGTTGGTGGAAACATGTCAGTTATTGTAGCCTGAGAGTGGCTTTTAGAATCTGGATTTAAATTTTGCTATTACTCTTATGATTAACAATTTTTTCGTGTGTGTGTACTTTGGTTTGTGCTTGCAATGATGAAAAAGATGAATGGTTTCAATGTGTTCTTGAGAAAAGGATGAAACGGGATTGTTCCCGTCCAATATTTGTAGTTTCATCCTTTACAGAGTAAGGGAAAGTTTCTCTTTGGATGCTCATCATGCATAATTCCTGTAGAATTTCATTTTGGTAAAGTTGGCTAGATTTCTCTCTCATCATTTCTCTTAAGCATCTGATTTTAAAATAAGCCTTTTTCCTCTGTCAGTGACTTAAAAATGGTTTTGGATTTATAGTTTACGACAGAAATGTTAAAAAGGGGCTGCTCAAAAGGTATATTTGGCTGAGGAGACATTTTAATTTTTTTCCCTTTAGTTTTTAATGATGATTGTGTACATACAGTAGCTGAATTTCCTACGGAGTATTTGCTGGGCTTGGGGACTGAGTAACATTGCCATTTTGAGGGTTAATAAAAACATCAAATAATGTGTCTGGAAAATATCAGTTCAACAGATAATTGCTTATTCTCATTTCTGCTTGGAAGTGGCTGGACATGTTAAATTTCAGTGCCATAAAATGAAAACAGCTGAGCATATCAGGGGCCCTGGATTACATAACTGATGCATGCTGAAAGAAGCATCAATAAAATATGGAGGTTACAAAGGAGAGAGATGGAATCCTTCTATTAATTGGGAATCTGGTAACAAGGGGATAGAGGGTGTCTATCAGCAAACCTCAGCAAATAGCAAGAACTGAGGGGGAAAGAGCATTTTAAGGACTGGAAATCTTAATAGCCAAATCATCAAAAAACATGTAAAATACATATTGAAAGAGATTTCCACGGTAGGAGTCCAATATAAGACGTTCTGGGATTTTTTTGTTTGGGATACAAATATATTTAAGCAGAAAGGACCATTCATTATTTTTTCCAATCTTCCTTACCTCTTAAGCACTGCACTGCCAAAGTGGCGTAAATAGAAAAGCCAGAATGCTGTAGATTTCCATCCCTACCAATGTTTTTCAACTAAATTTGAAAGAACGCTTAATGCTTTTATTCAGGTCTACTTTCTGAGTCCTACTCCATTCCCTGATTTCTTCACCTAGTCTTTCACTTCATTAATATTTACCAACTTTTCTGAATTTAGGTAACTAATTTTGTGTTTTCATATTTATCTGAATTTCCTTCAAATACTAATTATCTTTAATTCTCACATAAAATATATAAACTATAATTTCTCTGTTCCTTCAGGAAATAACATGTACCTAAGCAGAAATCAGGTGGTTCTCCAGTGGTGGTTTTTTTATTTGTTTGTTTTGTTTTTTTTGGGGGGGGCAGTTTTGGTCAGAAATGGTCACGTGGAATTAATCCCTAAGCCTTTGTGTTTATCCCTCCCTTCCACTTCTCTTTTTCCTTCCCTCCCTCCCACCAAGCCCCAGGGGGGAGGAATGGCCACATCAGTCTGGTTGCATGCCTACTTACTGCGCTGGGCTGGAAGAGGAAACCTCTTTTTGATTCCAGTGTGAGACAGATTTCTGGATTTACCTTCCAAGGAGCCAACACAATAAGGGAACTTAAAACAGGGCACTGCTGGGAAGGGAGAAAAGTGGCAAAACAGGATCTCCCTTCCTTATCCCCTCAAACAAAACTAAAACTAAAAGTGAGACAAATACTATGATTGCTATAAATTTGCAATGGGAATAAATCAATATGTGATCATAACCTCCAATTACATCTTTTTTAATTTTTTAGATTTTGTTTATTTATTTGAGATAGAGAGAGGGGGAGAGAGAAAGACACACACACACACAAACACACAACAAGCAGAGGGAAGAAGCAGAGGGAGAGGGAGAAGCAGGGCCCCTGATGAGCAAGGAGCCCGATGCAGGGCTCCATCCCAGGACCCTGGGGCCATGATCTGAGCCAAAAGCAGATGCTTAATTGACTGAGCCACCCAGGCGCCCTCAAGTTATGTCTTTATTACAACTCTACCTGAGGAAGGATTTGAGAAGTTTGAGTAGAAGACAGAAGTAAAATAAAATTGTTGAAATGGTAGAGAGATAAGAATCAATACTACTTTCATGGAGTTCTAAGAATTTTGTCTCTCTTATTAACACCTATATCAGCTGTACCAAGACGTTGGCTTGATACAGTAGATGCTCAATAAATATTTACTCAGTGCATGTGGGCCAGAAAATGGGAAATGATGATTCATTAAGATCGTTTTTTTTTTCTGTTTTGCTTGACTGGCTGGGAAGGGACCAGGTAAAGTGGACAAAGGTGACTGAGGTTAGAGATTGACATAAGGAGGCAGGGGGACTTAAAGTGCCATCCTGGGCAGCACTTAGGGTACTGAGGTTCAGCATGAAACATTGAGTCTCTTTGGGTCTTCAGGCAATTTCAGAATGAGGTTCTGAACAGAGAAGACCTGATTGGTTCCCCTTAACTTGCAAGTTGAACAAATTTTGGCAAGTTGTTAGCCTCTTTTTTAGTTCTACATTTATAAAATTGGGAAGTACTTAGCTCACAGTATGAATATGGAAGTCAAATAAGATAATGAATTTGAAAGCACTTTGAAGACTTCAAGGTAAAAATATTGTTATTTATAAAATCACCCAAAGGAGACATGTTTATTTGCTTTAGAAGAACATTAAAATATGGACCCCAATCACAAAATTAAGGGCCACCCTTTTTATAGAAGAAGAAAAAAAAGCCATTATGTTTTATTTGAATCAGAGTCAGCTTCAGGTAGCCTTTATTTCAAGCAGCTCTCCAGGGATAAACCTGGACAAAAAAAATTCTTATGAAAAAAGATTGGGACAGATTATTTAGCACAAAGTTGGTGAATTTGTTTAAAGAGTGTGAGTTAGTCACAACAAAGCTGATAAATTCATTTACACCTTGAGTGAGAAAATTCAATTTATTGTTAAAAACACATCTTAAAGCCCAATGAACAAATACTATTTCCCATGACAAACATCTTTTTTAAACTTTGTAGTTATTATGGAGCCATATCACATGGGGCCAACTTCATGCTCAAACATTATTTGACTGCTTTCCTGAGAGATGAAACAAACAAACAAACAAACAAAATACAAAAAAGAAAAAAGAAAAATAAAACAACAACTATAATAAAACAGCCCACACTAATTTCTTCTTCTTGAATGAGAGTACTCATAAATAAGAATTCTAACAAAAAAATAGAGCATGCATAGTTTTAAACTTGAAGCAGTTCTTTGGTTGATCTCTAATAGTTTATTGTCTTAGATCACCAAAATAGAGTCTTCCACAGTCTCTCTTTTATGTTGCTGAGAAGAATTATGACTGGCATACTGTTTGAATTCTCAAAGTAATTATGGTCAATATAATTATTTCCTTTTTAGTTTTCCCATCAAATATAATTGCAGCTTGTAGTCTTTTCATTTAACCCAAAACATATTATAAATATTGAAGCTTATAATTCTAATGCCACACTTGTTATGTTTCTTTCACACCTTTTACAGAAAACTCGGGCACTACAGTAAACACTTTTTGATGCCCAGTATCCAACGTTGATTAATACATTTGTTGAATGGAATATGGAATTGAATAGTGAAAGAAGAAAACTTGATAGACTTACTATTCTTTTTTCTTTTTATAGCAGTTAGCTGGGCTAGACTTGATACAGACTGTAAAGTTAATAGAAGCTCGCAGTGAGGAGTAAATTTAAAATCCAAGACAGCGATCTGTACATATTTGCCAAACTCATTGTCATCCTACCACATTTTGTAAAGACATTATTAATTGAGATATTTAAGAACAACAACAAAACTCTTTCCTTAGATTGATACTTAGAGGGAATTTAAAATGAAATAGACATTTTCAGATGGAAAGATTCTTTGAGATTATATAGTCCAGTGCTTTAATTTGAAGATAAAAAACTAAGGCATAGACAATATTCATAACTACTGCAAGGTCACACTGCATGTCAGAGACATTGAAGCCATGCTTTTTAGTCTGTCTTTGTGTACAGAAAGATATTAGTGACATTTTTTTTCTAGAAATAAATGGGAGGTGGGTGGACCACGGGAATCTCTCTTCTCCCCAAGGCAACAGGAAAATCCCCCACACTTTGTAGAGTACAACTCTGGTGATATTGTATTAAAGTCTTCCCATCAAATATCATTGCAAAATATAGTTTTCCATTAAACCCAAGACATATTCAAAATATTGAGGTATTTTGGGGATTTGGGGGATTATGGGATATATATTATGGGATACTACATATAAGTAACACAAATCTGTTGATGTTGGGTAGGTGGCGGAATGAAGAGGTTACTCCAGGGATGTATTCCTTCCTGCCTTGAGGCTGCATCACTGGTATCTTTGAGAATTTTTTAGTTCACTTGAACAAATATTAATGGAGTAGCAACTATGTGTGGTGCATGTGATTAATAGGAGCCTCAGGGTAATCAAGGATAACTAAGGATTGTTCTGGGCTCTTAGTAGTTCACATTTGCCTTTCTCAGGAGTGATGCATGTTATCATTCTCACCCCAACTGTCTGTTACATTTGGAACTGGAAGTGGGTACACAGCCACAGTGGGGACAGTGCGTCAGCCATTTCATGCCCTGACTTATTCTCTCTGCCCACCGTTTATAGGTGTATCTGAAAGTGCCTCACCTCAGCTGCACCAAGGTGCTTTTCCCCTGCACGCCCTGGGGCTTCTCTGATGCTCTGGTGTAGAACACTGGGGGAAACTTCCTGACCCTTGTGCATATATCTGGAAGTACCAGGGCATTATCATCTAGGGCAGTGGTTCTCAAGAATGACTAACACTAGAATCTGGGGATGATTAAAAAATAGATTCCTGAGTACCACCCGCAGATATTCTGACTCAGTTGCTTTACTTTGCAGCCAGAATCAGGGGAATAAAAATACTCCAAGTGATTCTGATAAGCAGCCAAGATTGAGAACCATATAGGGCTTTCTAGCCTTGACCAGTGGTGGATAGAACTGGTAGAAAAACATCTCTTGGGTGGGAATTTCTCAGTGCATTCTACACAAACAACTCATTCTGTACAAACTCTTCAGTGTCTCAGTGGGTTTGAGCTTCCATTACCCACAGTGGTGATGAGTTACAGAATGTACTATTGAAGTCATTTTCCCTCATTCCCTACTTCTTTCTTCCAAGAACTCCTATTTCCGGGAATTAATTACAAACTACGCTACCTGCATTCAGACCCTTATCTCAGGCTCTGTTTTTGAGAAGGAACCTAGGCTAATATTAGGCAGAAAAGCCCAAGCTTAAATCTGGCTCTCATTGCCTACATATGCTCCCAAGAGGACCAGGCAACATGGGTATTACCATGTTCCACATGGTAAGTAGGTGTAAAAGAGCTCTCCTTGCTTCACCTCATGGTCTGTTTCCCAGGGTATGTTTAAATACACCAAAGATGGGTATTCTGAGACAGTTTATTAGTGTTAAAACTTCTAGATTTCCTTGTTGTAGTTCCTGAGTATTAGTCCTTTTGGCTAATCTGTACTACTCTCTCCTAAATATTTCCCTTAATTGCTGGAGACTTTTCATTATGTTTATAAGTTGGGATGAAAGAGTACATTGATGTTAATTTTTCCAGTTTTAAATGTGCCGCTTCAAACTCTCCTTTCACCTCATCATCCCAAATTGTGACCCCATGCAATCTTTCCTACTGTGCTCTCTTTCAGTCTGTAAATTATTGGAAGGAGCTTCAGGTTTCTTGTGGTGGAGGCAGAACTGGGGCCACCGTGTGGACTCACTTGAACACCATGGAAAGAACCCTCCATGTCCACCTAGGGATATCATGGTCCTTTCTCTTTATTTAGGCTAGGAGGTATACATCTAAATATTTGTAGACGTAGATACAGATCTATCTATCTATGTAGATATAGGATATACAGATATATAGAGGTATATGAGAGTTATTAATATTTGAATACATTTATAGTCTTTTTTTGGATGCCAATTTTAAATACAATTTTATTTAAGACATTTGATTTTCCACTTAACAATACAGTGCTTATAAAGTGCAATGTTTATTTCCTTTCCCTGTGCACATATTCTATATTCAAGTATCAAGAATGTCCAGTTTATTTACTATAGCAGCTCAACTTTAAAACTGCCATGGAATTTGCTACAAATTTGGGTCCTTTGAATGTTTGTGTGGAACAATGCTAGGACTATTCTCTCCCTCTGGTGGTGCCTTCTCTGGGCCCACCATCGAAGAGGTTGATTAAGCCAACCTGAGAATTGTTCCATACATTTATAGCCTTTAAAAAAGGTTAGGGGAGGGCGCCTGGGTGGCTCAGTTGGTTAAGCGACTGCCTTCGGCTCAGGTCATGATCCTGGAGTCCCGGGATCGAGTCCCGCATCGGGCTCCCTGCTCAGCAGGGAGTCTGCTTCTCCCTCTGACTCTCTTCCTTCTCGTGCTTTCTATCTCTCATTCTCTCTCTCAAATAAATAAATAAATAAAATCTTTAAAAAAAAATAAAAAAGGTTAGGGGCGCCTGGATAGCTCAGTCGTTAAGCGTCTGCCTTCAGCTCAGGTCATGATCTCAGGGTCTCAGGCCCTGGGATCGAGCCCCGCATGGGGCTCCCTGCTCCGTGGGAAGCCTGCTTCTCCCTCTCCCACTCCCTCTGCTTGTGTTCCCTCTCTCGCTGTGTCTCTCTCTGTCAAATAAATAAATAAAATCTTAAAAAAAAAAGGTTAAGGGTGCCTGGCTGGCTCAGTCGGTTAAGTGTCTGACTTTGCCTCAGGTCATGATCCTGGGGTCCTGGGATTGAGCCCCATGTGGGACTCCCTGATCAGTGGGGAACCTGCTTCTCCCTTTCCCTCTGCTCCTCCCCCGCACTCATGCTTTCTCACACTCTCTCTCTTTCTCAAGTAAATAGTCTTTTTTTTTAAAGACTTTATTTTTTAAAAAGACTTTATTTATTTATTTGACAGAGAAAGAGAGCGAGAGCATAATCAGAGGGACCTGCCGAGGGAGAGGGAGAAGCGGGCTCCTCGCTAAGCAGGGAGGCCCAATGTTGGGCTTGATCCCAGGACCCTGGGATCATGACCTGAGCCAAAGGCAGACACTTAACCTACTGAGCCACCCAGGTGCCCCTCAAATAAAGTTTTAAAAAAATAAGGTTAAAATTTCTACAGTGAGTAATGTTGAAACATAGCATTTATTGTAACTGAACACACTACATAAGAGTTTACAAGAGTTATATAGAATTCTGAGCATGCATATACTTAGTTTTAAGTGTTTTTATATGCCACCTTTATTTTTTATTTTTATTTTTTTAAAGATTTTATTTATTTATCAGAGAGAGAGAGATAGCGGGAGAGGGAACACAAGCAGGTGGAGTGGTAGGCAGAGGGAGAAACAGGCTCTCTGCTGAGCAAGGAGCCTGATGTGGGACTCGATCCCAGGACCCTGGGATCATGACCTGAGCCGAAGGCAGACGCTTAACGACTGAGCCACCCAGACACCCGTCACCTTTATTTTTTAAAGATTTATTTATTTTAGAGAGAGAGAGAGAGAGAGAGAGCATGAGCAGGGGGAGGGGCAGAGGGTGAGGGAGAGAAGCCGACTCATTGCTGAGCGTGGAGCCCAACTCAGGGCTCTACTCCCAAGATCATGATCTGAGCCAAAACCAAGAGCTGGATACTCAACCAACTGAGCCACCCAGATGCCTCATATATGTCAACTTTATTGAATCATAATTTACATATATGCAAATACACCCACTTTAAAGGTATAGCTCAATGAATTTTGACAAATGTGTATATCTGGATAATCACCACCACAATCAAGGTAAAGAACATTTCCTGTCCCCCCAGAAAGTTTCTTCATGTTCTTTTGAAATTAATTCCCTTATCCCCAGGTCCCAGCAACTACTGACTTGTTTTATGTCGGTACCTATTCTAGCCTTTAGTACATTTGGACTCCTACAATATGACTCTTGTGTTTGGCTTCTTTTGTTTAGCATAAGGTTTTTGAGATTTATCAAAGTTGTGGCATGCATCAGTAGTTTGTTCCTTCTTATTTTATTTGGTTTCTTGTACTGCTGAGGGTACCACAGTTCACCTGTTGATGGACATTTAGATTGTGTCCAGTTACTAGCTGTTATGAATATAGCTGGTGTGAGTACTCTGGTACTGGTCTTTGTGTAGATATGTCTTTATATTCTTGGATAAATGCCTAAGGAATGGAATTGCTGGGTCATATGATATTTTTAACTTTATAAGAAACTACCAAATTAACTGTTTTCCAAAGTAGTTCTACCGTTCTGCTCTGCCACTTGCCAAGTATGAATTTTCCAATTGCTCCACATGCTCACCAACACTTGATATTTTCAGTTTTTATAATTTTAATTATTCTAGTGGGTGTGAAGTGGAATCTCATCATAGTTTAAATATAAATTTCTCTGATGACTAATAATATGGAGAAACTTTTCATGTCATTATTAGCCATTTGGATATTTCTTTTGGTGTAGTGTATGCTCAAGTCTTTTGCCCATGTTTTACTTGGGTGTCTTGATGGAATTTATATCATCGAAGTTGTTGAATTTATTTTCATAAAGTGTTCAAAATATCCTTTATTAACTCTTTAAAGCATAGCCTCAGTGATGTGTCCTATCTTTTATTCCTGATTTGAAAATTTGTGCCTTCTTTCTTTTTTTCCCTTGATCAGTCAACTAAAGTTTTGTAATTTTATCGATCTTTTAAGAGAATCAGCTTTTTTTAAAAAAAGATTTTATTTATTTATTTGACAGAGAGAGAGAGATAGCGACAGCAGGAACATAAGCAGGGGGAGGGGGAGAGGGAGAAGCAGGCTTCCCGCTGAGCAGGGATCCTGATGCGGGGCTCGATCCCAGGACCCTGGGATCATGACCTGAGCCGAAGGCAGACGCTTAACGACTGAGCCCCCAGGCGCCTTAAGAATCAGCTTTGTTCTGTTGTTTTTATTTTGTATATCTCTGATTTCTTTTCCTATATTATTTTTCTCCTATTTTGAGTTTAATTTGTTCCATTTTTTTTATGATGGCAGCTTAGTTGATTTTTAGACCTTCTTTTATAATGGAAGTGTCTAAAAATATACAGAACATTTGAAGCCCTGCTTTGTACATTCCAAAAATTTTGGTATTTGTGATTTTATTAAAATGACTTTCTAGCTTCTTTTTTTTTTTTACAATCCTTTTTCTTCTGCCTTGTGGATTATTTAGAAATGTGTTGCTTAATTTTTAAATATTTAGAAATTTGGAATATTTTTTGGTTTATTTTTAATTCCAGTCAGAGAATTAACTGCATGATACTAAACTAATCCTTTTAAATTTATTGATATTTGAATGCCAGCATGTGGCTCATCTCAGTGAATGTACCATGTGTAGTTGAAAAAAATCTGTGTATTGTGCTGATAATTGGTCAAGTTATTTGACAACATTATAAGTCTTCATTATCCTTACTGATTTTTGGCCTACTACTGTCAAGTTTCAAAAGAGGACTGTTGAAATCTCTATTTCTCCTTTTAGTTCTATTAGTGTTTGCTTTATGTACTTTGAAGCTGTATTATTATGTACATATTTAGGATTGCTAAGTCTTCTTGATGACCATTTGTCATTATGGAATTTCCTTTTTTTGTTGCTGATAATATTTCTTCTTCTTAAGTCTGCTTTTTTTGATATTAAAAGCATTCTCCTTTTTAATTAGTATTTATATTGCACACCTATCTTCATGCTCTTATTCTCTTATATATAAAGTGAATTTCTTGTAGATAGAATTTCATAGATTCTTGAATTTTTATCTTATCTCATGATCTAGTTTTTATTTAGTTTAGTCCATTTACATTTAATAAAATTATTAATATAGTTGGCTTTAGGTCTACTATTTTCTATTTGTTTTCTATTTTGCCATCTGTTCTTGGTTACTTATTTTTCTTTTGGATTGAATTTTTTTTGTATTACATTTTATTGCAACTATTGGCTTATTAGTTGAAACATTTTTTTGTGATTGCTCAAGGGTTTACAAGGTGTGTGTGTATGTGTGTATACACATCTATGTCCCTCTGTGTGTGTTGTTTTTTCTCTGGTTGCTTATAAGATTTTTCTCATTATCACTATTTTAATTAATGTCATAGTGTGCACTTTTTGGTGTGTGTTTATCTTTTTTCAAATAAACTTTTTACTAAAGTATGGTATACATATGTAAAATCAAACAAATCAAAAGGGTACAGATTGATGAATTATCATGAAGTGACATGCTCATATAACCACAATCCTGATCAAAATATAAAACGTTACTTGCCCTATAGAAGCTCTTTTATAAGTCCCCTTCTAGGCATTACTCTGTCTACTGCAAAGAAATTGCTCTCCTGATTTCCTACATTATAGATTAGTTTTGCCAGGTTTGAAATCTTATGTAACTGAAATTATACTTTGAATGCTATTTGTGGCTGGGTTCTTTTACTTTACATTCTGTTTGTGAGACTTAATACATGTTATTAGATGTAGAAGTGGTTTTTTCATTACATATTGTTCATATCCTCACATATATTTACCACTGTATTGTTGATGGACATTTTAGTAACATTCATTATGTGGCTTTTGGTGCACATATATATCAAGTTTTGTTGAGTATGTCATTAGGATTGGAATTGCTGGGCCTTAAAATATGAAAAGTTTCAGTTTTAGTATCAACAAATAGTATACTGAAATGGTTGCACAAGTGCTCTCTCAGCTTCCTTTCTGTTTCTTGCAGGCTATCCCTAAACTCCCTGAGTACTCCATATTTTATTCATGTCCAGAAAGAGCAGGCAGCAGGGAAAGAGAGCAGTATACTAATAGGGGTGAAGGCTGATAGAATAAGACAGTTGGGCTGTCATGCCATGGGCAACTTTGGGCTATTGTCCACATCTGGTCTGGTCTCTGGAAATGCAGGTAGGTAGCTGAGACTTTGTCTCTTGGAGGGAAATCAGTGGTCTTAGGTGCATAGCAAGGCATACTTTCACAGTCTTATAAAGGGTATAGCTTCATTCCTTTCATAAATATCAGGCAGTTCCATCTACATATTCTCCATAAAAATCCATTTACCCTATTTGAAGCCCTTTGATGAAGGAGACTAGTTGGCCACCTATTACCGAAATGTCTTCTGTGGCTATTCTAGGCCCACAAATGACCTGAGAATTTCTGACACCCCACCCTTTTCTCTTTGGGATCCTGGTGTGATCCAAATTTCATAGATTTTCAAGTGTGCTGGCCTTACATTCCCCATCTCTCATACAGTCACATAAATTGGAGGAAGGCTAAGTGGCCTATTCTCTTGGCTTTCTGAGTACCTTCCTTCAAAATTCTCTTTGTCCTTTATTATGTCTTTCTGTCATGAGTAAAAGTCTCTAAACCATTTCTGTCTGGCCCTGATACAGTATAGGAGTTTGGCACTAGGAATATAACTCCCTTTGCCCTGGGCAGTTAAAAATATTCTCTCTCTGATTTGAGCTATAAATTGTCTCCATGTATTTCTATAGTCTAGTTCAGACTGGGGGTTGGGGAGGGACTAGCATTTACTCTGCACTCTTGTGTTAACCTTGGCTTACTTTTGGTCCTTCAAAGCCTCTCACGATCATATTTCTTTCCACTTGAGCTCCTATTGCCAAGTGCCCGATTTCTATACATTCTTTTTTTTTTTTAAAGATTTTATTTATTTTTTTGAGAGAGAGAGAGAGAAAGAAACAGCACGAGAGGGGAGAAGGTCAGAGGGAGAAACAGGCTCCCCACCGAGCCGGGAGCCCGACGCGGGACTCGACCCCAGGACTCCGGGATCATGACCCGAGCCAAGGGCAGGTGTTTAACCAACTGAGCCACCCAGGAACGCTGATTTCTATACATTCTTAATTTAAATTGCCAAGAAAGAGAATCGCAGTGGTTCATTTTGTATCTTTGCACAGAACTTCTAATGTCTGATCATCTCCCAGGCAGCTGGTGACTTTATGGATTGGCCTGTGTTGCATTCTGTTGTGTCAGAAGTGGCGTGGGGGGCCACTGGTAGCCCACAAAGAAGTTAGGACATGTGTTAAGAGGAGTTTTTGATGTCCCAGAATCATGGTTTTGCTCTGACCAGTCATCTGTAGCATGTGCCTTTTGTGCAATATTTCCAGTTATAGCGATGGATTTGTACTACCTTCTGCGTCTTATAACCAATAGCATGAGAATGCAAAATCCTGGGGTCAGGAGTGCAGTGTGTGGCAGTATGACTAGATGTTTCTCTATATGAAACTAAGAAAAACACAGCCAAAGAAACTCTGTGTTAGTGCTTTCATTTTGTTTTGGTGTAGGTCTGTCTGGATGATCAAAATAGATGGGAAAGAGGCGTGGTAGGGCAAGAATCCTATTTCCTCACTTCCTGGAGCTTCAAGACTTGTATTGAGGGAGCTCTCCTCTCACGATCCCTTCTCCCTGTTTCTTCTCATGGTGAGGTCATGTAGAGTTTACTAGGGATGTTCATGTGTATATTACCTATAATCTTGAATAGGCACATATCTCAGTTACAGGCAACATTACAACTTTAAAGTTCAGTGGCTTGTTAAGAATTTTTTTTTAACTCAATAATGCTAAACTTCATGTCTTTTCATAGCACTGTTAGTGATTACTGGTATTTCTTTTACCTTTTGATTATTTATAGACATCCTAGATATTTAACCCCATGTTATATATTTTTTTCCTGTATTTTTTGATAAGAATTTTAAGGTTGACATTATTATGATCACACGTATAAGCAGGTATATCAAAAATTTGCAATGATGGCAAGGCTGCTATTATGCTTGATACTTAACCCAGTGAAGATGCAATTAATTGCATAAAGAGCTAGAGTGATGTCAGCCCTCAAACTACAAATCATAGGAAGGTTTTTGAATATTTGAGAGCAGTGAATTTCCATGAATGGAATGGTTAATCATTTTGGTGCATCTTGGGGGGAAAATTAGTCTAATTTTCAGCATGATCCACTTCTTAGCACTATCCTCACGAGGTTTTCTGAGATAACACAGCATTCACAGTTGCTAATAGGCTTTATATTTACTACGTCGCTGGCATTTTATTTTGATACACTGATAGAATAAGCTTCAAGAATACTTAACAGGGTGCAATAGCCTCCAGCTACCAAATACTAGATTTAATTATTTATTAGGACTAACATGAGTGTTTAGACATACTGCTTGCAGTACTGTGCATAAGCATTATTAAAACTGAAATTAGGGATCCAGTTACACTCCATATAGAGTGTGAGAATGCCAGTATTTTGGGACCTTGGAGATGACCTTCATTCATTGTAGAAAAGAAAATTAAAACTCCAGGAAAAGGGAATGAGTTATATAAGGTTATAGAGCAGTTTTGAGGCAGAAACACAATATAATCCCAGCTCTCCTGCTCTTCAGTCCCAGGATTTCCTCACAAGCCTGGGCTATTTGTTTGTTTGTTTGTTTATTTTTTCAATGCCTTTATTTTGTCTTCTTTTCTACGTATTTTGCCATGGCAATCTTATCAAAATGTTATCCTTTATCCCCATGTTTAAATTTCTTACCATTATTGTCTCTTTATAGATAAAAATATGAATTGTTATTGGAAAGAAAACCTATGCTCCTCCTCTGGTGTGTCGATGCTTCTGACACCAGATGTATGGGTTTTTTTTTTCCCTCACACCAAACAATTCTGTAACACCAGCTGGATGTCCTACAGTTTAACTCAAGGCTGACGCTGTCAACCCGGAGATGGCGTCAGATCCCACAGGTTAAGGGCTCAGTCCCACAAGACTGCCCCTCCTCCTTCAGATGTAGTCACAAGCCCTAGTTGTTACTTGTGCTCTGACCAATTGGCTATTAGCTCTGAATTGGAGGTTCCTACAAACACCTCCTCAGATTGGATTATTAGCTAGAACAGCTCACAAAACTCAGGGAAACACTTACTTACATTTACTGGTTTGTTACATAATAAAAACTGCGATAAATGATACAGCCAAACAGCCAGATGAAGAGTTACATTGGACGAAGTCTGGAAGAGTCCCAAGTGCTAGAACTTTTATTAAAATTCTGTATTTTTTTTTTACAATTTTCTATAACTAGGGTAATGAAACATGAAGTGAAATGTAAAGGAATTGTCTCCCGATTATAATTAATACTAATTATGGCTACTGGGAAGCTACCTATGTAGCTACTGTGCTGTATCTAGGGTCTAGGCAGCTATGCCGAGTTACAAGAGATTGCCTAACTATTAAATGCAAATTTATTGATGCATATAGAAAGCCATTTGTATTAATATAATTAAGAGACCCTACCTAACCCTGATGAAAAATTACCTGAAACTAACAGAGGACAGAGTCCTTATTTTAAAGTAAATGAACTATTGGGAGAAATTATGATTAGTCCAACCATAATTGGATTTAATGAGACTGAATAGAAACAAATTAGACATAACTGGAAGTTAGGCAAAAGTCAATTAAATCCTTATAATTTTAACTTTATAAAAGTTATTGAATTAAATGACCAGGATCAATTAACAAAGGAAATAGAGCCATGAAGTACATTTCCAGGAAATTGGTACTTTTTTGAGGGGAAAAATATCATTTTACTTAATGATTAGAATTCAGTGAAAATCAGTTGAATCAATTTTGCAGCCTAACTTCAAAAGAAGTAATTATGCAAATTTTGTTTTTACCTAGAAAGTGCTGCAAAAGTTGTTTTTAAGGAATCAAGGAGTAGAATTTGATAGAACAAAATAGCATGTTCATAAAACTCATTGAATTTAGGATTTGGAGTCACGATATGGTTGCTTTTAACTCTATATTCACTTCAGGGCTGGGTTAGCTATCTGAGATTTGCAGTTGGCCCTTTGTAGAAATCATGTGATTGAAAATACATTCACCACCTTGCTCTTTATAGACCTGCTCTGGGCATTAGTCCTTATTCCTTCAGCACCACTGTCAGCCCCAAATGCCATCACACTAAAGGCCCCCAGTCAGTTTTTATTTGGTAACATAAGTGAAGTTCTGTGCAACTGGTCGCCTAGGAACTCAATGCTAATAAACTGCTTACCAACACCATCTCCTCACACTATAGCCAAGGTCAATTAGAGTATTGGGATTTCTGCTTCCTGGGTGTGCAGGGAAATTTATGTCATCACTCACTCTGTGATGCTTAATGACCTTCAAAAGCAGGGCTAAACATGCACTGACTTGGAAATGTGATGGAATTATATTGTAATTTGATTCTATAATGATGACAGAAATATTAATTCTGCAGCGATGGCAGCAAAGGTAAGAACAGTAGCAAATCGGTCTGAGGAAATAAATCTAGATGAGATGCGCAATGCAACACAGGTTTATAGACACTATCCTTTAGATACATTATGTCTGAAATAAAACCAGTTCCATATACGCTGTAGGCATGGTAAATTCTTTGCTGAGGCGTGTTCTCTACAGTTTTTTTGTTTGTTTTAAAGATAAGTGCATATTAAATCAGATTAAAGTCCAGTGGAATTATGACATCAATGCAGTAAGATTTTGTGCAAAGATATGAAGAATATGAGAGGTGTGAACCCAGATTTTGGAGGATAAAAACCAAACATTTGTAAATAAGAAATATCTCTTACGGGCACAGTAGGTTAAGCAACAGACTATTGGTTTCAGCTCAGGTGGTAAGACCGAGCCCCATGTTGGTTTACAGGCTCAGTGTGGAGTCTACTTGAGATTCTCTCTCCCTCTCCCTCTGGCCCTCATGCTTATGCTCTCTCTCTCTAAAATGAATAAATCTTTTTTTAAATTTATTATTTATTTATTTAAAAAATTTTATTATGTTATGTTAATCACCATACATTACATCATTAGTTTTTGATATAGTGTTCCACGATTCATTGTTTGCATATAACACCGAGCGCTCCATTCAATACGTGCCCTCTTTAATACCCATCACCAGGCTGACCCATCCCCCCACCCCCTCCCTCTAGAACCCTCAGTTTGTTTCTGAGATCAATCTTTTTTTTTAAAAGAGAAGTATCTTCCACTTTGTTCCTTTATAAACCAAAACACATCCAGCCCCACCCGGCTATGATTCTTACATGACACAACATCATCCTTGACAAAGGAGGTGTAGTGATCCTTTGCAGCTCAGGAAAAAGGTGGGGAGGCACAAGATTCATGACAAGGGCTTCTACTGCTTTTGTGGTGATGTGTGGATGGATGCATTTTCCTGTATGCATGGAGATGCCATGTTGAAGAAGATGGATTTCTTAAGAATGAGTTTAAAGTCAAATGACTGAAATATCTATCACTGATCTCTAAGGCTTTCAGGACTTCAATTATTCCTTGGTGTTACCAGATGATAGAAGCAGTGTTTAAAGTCAGAGCAGGCGACACTTTGACAGGAGTCAGAGCGAAAGAAAAGGAGGAACCAAGAAAGATCCAACACAGAAAACCTCCCAACAGTGACTTCTGGCCCTGTGTAATGTGGGTCAAAAGGTCATCTTGGGCCCCATTTTCCAGATCTTTCCAGTCCTCTGTGATTTCCATCCCTTCCTGTTCTATCACTGTGAGTCTGAAGGGAAGAAAGGAAAGCATTATCTAGATCTAGAAATAGAAATAAGAAAGATAGCAGGGAGGTAGAAATAGTGGTGGGGTTGGAAGTATGAGATAGAATAGTTTGAACTTCCGCTATTACTGCTACAGTTCTTTCCCTAAAAACTATTCTGTTTTTATGAAAAATGTAGATTGAATGCTTCTTGTATACATGATATTATTCTAAGATTTGATAAACTTTTTATGATGTGAGTCATCAGGAGGGAGGATTAATGGACTGGCTATTTTAGTAGGGACAGAGGCCATGGTTCTTAGGCTCTGTGCTGAGTTTGAGTTGTTGGCTAGTCAACCCAATGCTTTTCAGCATGAACTTCAACTCAAAAGATCAGTAAGATCCAGACCAAATTCCAGTTCCAGCTGTGTGATATTTTATGAATTCCTTAACCTCTCTGACTGTCAGATTTCTCACCTGTGAAGTAGATGGAATATCTTTTTACAGGTTTGAAGAATAGACCAAAATAACATTTGTCAATATTTTGTAAAAATCTTGGAAGAGAGCAGGTACTTGATAAAGGATAGGTATTATAATTTTTAAAAATTTGATCTCTGTTTAGACTTTATTTTGGAGAATGGAGTTCAGTAAGTTTATACAGATGATATTACATCATAAGCTCTTGTTTGAGAATTTCTTTTTCTCTTCGTGTAGGAATGACAATTTGGCTAATTATAGCATGGTTGGTTTATTCTTTTTACCCTTCAAAAATTTATATTCTTCTCTCCATTTTTTCTACCCCCTAGACCAGCTTAAGTAGGATTGGAGTTTGGAATTTACCTATAAACCTACTGAGCTCAGTGTATTATTTGTTGATTTAAATTTTGGTCAGGAAAGGGGAATGGTGAAGTCTATTTTTAATTGCCAAACTTCTGTAAATGCTATTTTATCATTCAGGTTTTCAGCTTATTCTTCAGTATCATGCTTTTGTGGAAAATCATCCATTTAATCCATGTTTTAAATTTTATATCTGTAAAGTTATTCATCTTATAATCTTCTAAATTTTGGCTATATCTACAGGCATAGCTTTTATTTCAGTCTTTTTTTTTTGAGAGTTTCTCATTTTTAAAAATATTTTATTTTTTTTTAAGTTTTTATTTGAATTCCAGTTAGTTAACGTACAGTGTTATATTGGTTTCAGGTGTGCAATATAGTGATTCAACACTTCCGTACAACAATCAGTGCTCATCACAACAGCACTCATTAATCACCCTCACCTATTTCACCCATCCTCCCACCCACCTCCCCTCTAGTAACCACCAGTTTGTTCTCTATTCTTTTCTTTATTGATCCATTTTAGAGAGGATTGATTATTTTATTAATCTTTTGAAAGAAGTAATGTTGGGTTTTGTTGATCTTTTCCATTGAACTTTTTCCCCATTTAATTACTATTTGCTCTTAGTTTTATTATTTCCTTTCTTCCTGTTTCTTTAGATTTACTCTGTATTTTCCCCCTTACTTTTTACCTGAGATGCTTCATTCATTAATTTTTTTAGTGAGGTAAAAAAATAAATAACATAAAAATTACCATCTTAACTATTTTTTTCCTCTTAACTATTTTTAAGTGTATAGAATAGTAGTGTTAATAGATGCACAATATTGTATGACAAATCCCTAGAACTTTTTCATCCTGAAAAACTGAAAGTCTATACCCATATTACAAAAGTTCTTTTGTTCCTTTTCCAACCCCTGGCAACTGTATTTCTACTTTCTGTTTCTAAGAGTTTGACTACTTATTTATTTATTTATTTTAAAGATTTTATTTATTTATTTGACAGAGAGAGAGAGTGAGAACAGGAACACAAGCAGGGGGAGTGGGAAGGGAGAAGCAGGCTTCCCACTGAGCAGCGAGCCCGACGTGGGGCTCGATCCCAGGACCATGGGATCATGACCTGAGCCAAAGGCAGGTGCTTAACCAACTGAGCCACCCAGGTGCCCCGAGTTTGAGTACTTTGGATACCTCATATAAGTGGAATCATGTAGTATTATTTTGTGAATGATATTTCACTTAGCATAATGTTCTCAAGGTTCATCCATTTGTAGTATATGCCAGGATTTCCTTTTTTAAGACTGAATACTATTCTATTGTATGCATAGTTCATATTTTCTTTATCCATTCATCTGTTGATGTACATTTAAGTTGCTTCTACCTTTAGATTATTGTGAATAATGCTGCAATGAACATGGGTGTGCGAATATCTCTTTCAAGGTATTGACTTAAATTCTTTTGGGTATATACCCAGAAGTAGAATTGCAGGATCATTTAATTCATTCATGGTTTTGTTTGTTTATTTTTGTTTTTTAGCTTTATTGCAGTCTAGTTGACAAGTACAACTGTAAGATATTTAAGGTGTACAGCATGATGATTGAATATACATATACATTGTGAAAGGATTCTCCCCAGTGAGGTAATTAACGCACCCATCACCTCACATATTTATCTTTTTAAAAACTATTTTGGTGAGAATGTTTCAGTTCTACTCTGTTAGCAAATTTTAATTATACAATACAGTATTAGTAACTATAGTCATCAGCTTATATATTAGATCCTCAGACTTTATTCATTTTATAACCAAAAGTTTATACACTTTTACCAACTTCATCCTGTTTCCTGTAACCCCTTTTCTTTTTTTTAATTTTAGTTTTTTTATTATGTTCTGTTAGTCACTGTGCATTACATCATTAGTTTTTGTAGTGGTCCATGATTCACTGTTTTCATATAACACCCAGTGCTCCATGCAGTACGTGCCCTCCTTAATACCCATCACTGGGTAAACCCATCCCCCCACCCCCTCCCCTCTAGAACCCTCAGTTTGGTTCTCGGAGTCCATCGTCTCTCATGGTTCATCTCCCCCTCCAATTCCGCCCCCCTTCATTTCTCCCTTCCTTCTCCTAATGTCCTCCTTGCTATTCCTCATGTTCCACAAATAAGTGAAACCACATGATAATTGACTTTCTCTGCTTGACTTACTTCACTTAGCATAATCTCCTCTAGTCCCATCCATCCACAACCCCTTTTCTAATCTCTATTTTAAGAGTTTGACTTCTAAAAAATGATGACATGCGGTGCAGAGCGTCTTTTTATATGCTTATTTGCCATTTGGATATCTTCATTGGTGAAGTACCTGTTAAAGTCATTTTTAAATCAGGTTGCTTGCTTTTTTATTGTTGAGTTTTAGGAATTCTTTGTATATATCATCATTTTTAGGTGGGTTCTTTTATTCATTTTTAATTTATTTTTTATTTTTTTAGAGAGGGAGAAAGAGGCAGGAGGGGTAGAGGGAAAGGGAAAACCTTTTTATTTTTTAAGATTTATTTATTTACTTGAGAGAGAGCACAGGGGGAAGGGGCAGAGACAGTCTTAAGCAGACTCCTCACTGAGCGCAGAGTCTGATGTGGGGCTTGCTTTCACAATGCTGAGATCATGACCTGAGCCAAAACCAAGAGTCAGAAACTTAACTGACTGTTCCACCTAGGCACCCCAAAGGAGAGAGAATCTTAAACAGTTTCCACACCCAGCATTGAGCTGACACAGGGCTCGATTTCACAACCCTGATATCATGACCTGAGCTGAAATCAAGAGTCCGATGCTTAACTGACTGAGCTATCCAGGTGCCCCTTGGTGGGCTCTTAAACTTAAAATGCATATTGCTAGAATCAGTTTCTGAGCCTCGTCTTATTATTTGTGTTTAAATGATTGGGTTAAGCTATTTAGGTTTATAGTGATTACAAACATTTAAATTTATTATACTCTCCTACTTAGGTGCTTTCTTTTGCCTTAAGTTTTTATGCGTCTTTTTCCCCGTCCTTTCCTCCTAATAGATAAATGAAGTTTTTTTTTTCATTTTTCATTTAAATTTAATTAGCCAACATATAGCATATCATTAATTTCAGATATAGCATTCAATAATTTATCATTTTCATGTAACACCCAGTGCTGATCACATCAGGTGCCCTCCTTAATGCCCATCACCCAATTACCCCATCTTCCTACCTACCACCCCTTCCACAACCCTAAGTTTGTTTCCTATAGTTAAAAGTCTCTCATGGTTTTTCTTCCTCTCTGATGACTTCCCATTCAGTTTTCCTTCCCTAACCCTATGATCCTCTGTGCTGTTTCTTATGTTCCACATGAGTGAAACCATATGATAATTGTCTTTTTCTGATTGACCTATTTCGCTCAGCATAATACCCTCCAGTTCCACCCACATTGATGTAAATGGTAAGTGTTCATCCTTTCTGGTGGCTGAGTAATATTCTGTTGTATATATTATAACACATCCTCTTCATCCATTCATCTGTTGGTGGACATATCAGCTCTTTCCACAATTTGGCTATTGTGGACATTGCTGCTATGAACATTGGGGTACAACTAGATATTTACCCCAAAGATACAAATGTAGTAATCAATGAAGTTTTTAAAAAATTCTTGACCCCCTTCTACTTCTATATAAGGAAATTTGCTACCATGGGCCAGAATCAGCAGAACCAACAAATAGTATATATGTTTTGTAGGTTCTTGTTCAGCTTTTTTTAGTTGGGGAAGTCTGAGGCCTCCATTGTGAGTATGTCACTCAAGGTTAAGTTTTATATTTGTTTAGCCTGGTATTCTAAAACATTTCCTACTTGGAATTTCCATACCTTTCTTGGCTTAAGTATTCTTAGACCCTGCTGTAGTACAAATTCAAAATCCAAAACTGTTTGAAGGTAGGACTGTAGTTTTTCATTCTCAAGAGGGGAATTTTTTCCTTTCTCAGGACTCAGACTGAGATGGACAAGTTTCCTTTTCATCACTTTACTTTCATTAGAAGCTTTTCTTTCCTGATTCATGACTTCTGAATTTATGCAGGGGTCTCACTTCCAACTCTTTACCTTGTAGGGGCCCAAAGCCTTGTCCTCTGTCCCCTGCACAGCCTTGAGATCCAAGTACCTAGGATGTTGGAATTGGCAAATGTTTGCAGAGAAGTCATGGTGTTTGTACTCACTGATCATCTGGGTTTTCTGATTTGTCTTATTCTTTCCCCTGGGATATTTCCCTCACTCTCTTAGAAGCACAACTATGCATTTAAATGGGTGTTTGCTATATTTTATCTACTATTTCTATGTGTTTTGCAGTAAGGGCTTTTCAGAATATCCAGTTCAACTTATTGCTAGGCGAAGAGGTTTGTTTTAATGTACCTTAGAAATATCCAATTCCATTCAAGTAATAGCTTATATAAAAGCCATTCTTGCCTCTTGACACATGGGACTCTCAAGTGGTCCTGCTGAGCCACATAGTAATCTATGTTCTCTTAACACAACTGTACTTCTTTGAATGAGCTTTATAATTTTGTTTCTTCCTTATGGAATATTGGCTTCTATTACCATCAGTATATATTAGTATGATTCTTGTTACCAGTTATGTAACATTCAAATCAGCCTTAAATCCATTCTACTCTAAGGTAGGTCATTAATAAAGATTGCTAATACCTTAATGATCTTAATGAGATCATATATCCACTGTTATAAAGCAAGTCTCTAGGCAATCTCTGTATGAACTAAAGTGACCAAAATGCTCTAGTAGAGCAAAATAAGCGAAGTTTCATATGGGTAGTTTATTTGATTCATTACTTATCTCTCTTCCTGTAGTACAGTGCGTTCTCCTTTCTTTTGCAGGACCTACTTCCCTTCCTTCAGTCCAATCATAAATCTTTGTCCCTTGTTTAAGGGGAGGCACATGACCCAGTTGGACCAATGGCAAAACACCCCGCCTCTGGATACAGAATTGGTCCAAGATTAGGCAGGTGATTTGGTTGGACCAAACACGGAAGTAAGTTAAGAGAACCTTTTCATCTCAGCTTAGAAGGATGCCAGCAGGGAGCCAGTGGACTTACGTTTTCTGCAGTGGGGGAAGAGGTAGGTGTCAGGTTAGAGAGGATAGAGGCAACATACCAAGAAATTGGCAATGCAAGAACTAGAGAGATAGAGAATCCTGGCCTCTTGCTTGCAGTCCAGCTTTGCCCACAGTCATCCTGAAATTTGGTTAGGGAAGCTGCCAGTTCCTTTTTTGAGATAGCTGGTTTGGGTTGGGTAAATATCTCTTCCAGTCAAGGGTCCTGATTCCTTAGCATTTTCTTCAAAAAAGCATTTTTAAATATTTCGTTACTCATGGACATGTTTTTGGTGATGAACGAAGTGATTTATATAAATACAATCTCTGTGTTTTAGTGGTTTGCATTCTAAGAGCTGTAAACGTGGCACTCTTTCTCTAGAACTGCTAAGCTCAATGAATCTTGAATCTTTAATACCCACTTTTGGGGTATATAGTTAAAAATTAATAGCTGAAAGTCATCCATTTTTTTGAGGGGGTTCAGACCTACTCCAATTGAGTGCTAAGTTACTTTTAGGCATTGGTGTGTGTGGAGCTCTTGGTTAAGGTTAAACTGTTCCCTTCTCTAACACATAGGAAAATTGATGCATAAAACCTTCTGGTGTAATAACTATCCTTCTAGGCCCCAGGCATTGGAGATTTGGTTATCTTTCACTCAACTGACAATTGATCCATTGTTTGCATTAAATAATCTGGGTTTGTTCAAGCACACCACTGTTTGTGTTCTTAATTCCAAATCCTACCTCATTATGAACAATTTTCTACTCTTTCCTCTGGGGAAATGCTAATGCTGCTTGTTTATATAGAAAGTAAAGTTAAGGAGTCAGCTTTGACATTTTGGCTTGCTTTCACAAGCAAGAAAGAGTAGTACTGTATTCATATGTTGCAGTACTTTTTTTTTTTTCACTTTCCTCCCTCTTTATGTTGGATTGTGCCTGCAGCAATAAGTGCGTACCTCAGATTCCTTCATGCATTGGCCGTTAACCACTGACAGTAATGTCTTTAATGGATTTTTTTTATTATTAATTTGTTTCTACTTCCCTTGTTCTAGAGCCTATAGCCAGCAACCATGTTTTAAGTGGATATTTGGAATAACAGTGAAGTTTCCCACTGTGGTTCTTTGGCTTACATCAAGGCTTATTTGATGTGCTCAGGAACTGGGACAAACTGGTGGGAACTAGGAAGGTCTGTTAAGCACCCTTCAGGGACTTGAGGAGCTAAGTAGACTCATACTGTCAACTCACCACGTGTGTACCCAACACTCAAGGACATTGCCAGTGGGCCACCAGGAACAGCCACAGACAGACAATTGTTGTGTTTTGGAATTAGTCATTTTATTGTTTTCAGTGAGCTGGAATCTTTTCTTTTTCCCTAGATTTTCTTCTTTCAAGTTGTGCTGTTAATTCACATTGTAGAATTTTATAAAAACAGTCCAATGAAACTCACGTTTGCATCTCTTGTAAAGTTATTGCAGGTGCTAGTTTAACATTTCACAGTGATTTCTTGATGAAGAACTAAGGGAAAATTGCTTTCTGGACTCACCATCTAAAAAATTTGTGCTTTATTGAAGCAATTGTTTTATTTACTCTAAGTAGACAATATCAATTTTGTTACCTTCTTTGGACTGACTACATAGCATAAAACCAAACTTGTTACCCATCTCTGGAAAATAGAGAGGACTAGTTGGCATGTGTTGTATGATGAGTCTTCACACTGCACCTCATTTTTTCTTTACTTTGAAGAAAGTACTTTATCTTGTGATTTTATATGCATTTTAATAAAATTCCTTTTTATAAAAAAGCAAGGCATAAATAAAATAGAGTAGATATTTCTTACAAAGTGATGCTTAATCTCACCCAAACTCATATAGTCACACTCTTCCATTAGACGTAGTCCTAAGCAGTAAGCAACAAAGCCCTACACGTCCAAAGTGGATGGCTCTAAGTGCCATGGCTTTAAACAGTTCCTTTTAGCTCTTATTTCGTAGTCTAATCTTAGGTTGCATACTATTTGGAGGAGCCTTAATATATGATTTCAGAGCCCACAGTAGATATAAAATGAGAAAATTAGAAATAGGGAGAAAAGTTTTTACATGGGGATGTGACAGCAATCATGACATAGGTGACAAAGCTAAGCAATACAAATAACCCCACATACTTTAATAGTCTGTAATTTATCTATTATGTATATGTGTATAGAATATAAATTATGTATATTACATGGATATAACTTAATATTCATAATTATGACTCAATTATTTAGAATTTTTGGCTGTCCAGAATTCTCCTATTCCAAAGACTTTAGGTCATTGAGTTTTATATAAATTTTTACCCAGCATTTAAACTTCTAACTTATGTGAATTGTGAATAAAATGGAAGAGCCACACATGGAAATATTCAATGTCTGAACCTCTCATGGCAACATTGATCAAATAGATTAGAAAACACATGGATGTAGGTTTAATATTTTCTAGTTTCACTAGAAAAGTATCATTTAATAGTATGGAAATGATTACATAGATGTCTCTCTAGGGCCTCAGTAGCAAACAGCTTCTGCGTCTACCCTAGCATGCAAAAACGCTCCATTTAAAATTTAAGCTATAACTGTGTGTATTGTATTATCTATAATTACATTTCTACTTGGTTTAATGTTAGAGTTTTTCAAGTTACAAGAAATGTATGCACCTTGTAGATTCAATTCATACTGGTTATGTATGTGCAAACATTTATTGATAGGAAGCATTAAACTCATGTCTTCTGTAACTAAAAACTCCTGAACTTATCCTTGAAGAAAAAAAAAAATCCAGTTAGGCTCTCTGGAGAGCATGGGGCTCTTCCTCTAATCTCTTATCTCTGAGTGTTGATCAAAGGCAGTAATGTCCATTTCCCCAAAACAAGGAATGGTGTTTCCATTTTGTGAAACTGATAGGTTCACATTTCCTGTAGGTGGAGTCTTGAATGGATATAGTCATTGTGTATTTGGTCTTCCTTCTCATTCTAACCATAAGATCACTGAATAGACATTTATTTCCCTTTAGAAATTTCTAGGAGGAGGCAGAGTGAGGGCTTCAGGGGCCAATGCTTGCGTCCCCCTCTAGCTTCATGGCACCTTGGCCCTCAGCTGTTGCTCTGACTGAAGGCCTAGGTTAATGCTGGGCTTTGGAGAAGGTGTTGTTATTGTACTTTCCCTGCTTTCCTTTTCTATTGCCCTGTGGGTGTGTAACTCTGAGATTCACATTTCACAAGGAAGAAGTCCATTTAGGTCTGGACGCAAAGCTGTGAGTTCTCCAGGTGATTCAGCCTGTGGAGTTTGGGCCAAAAATCTCACTCATCTAGTAATAAATAGTAATAAATGTTGCTTTACTTTTAAAAGAAATTACAATTGTTCTCTGTAGGTATGTTTTTCTTGAGGGTTTTGCAGGAAGGAGTGGTTACTGGTTCATGGAGAATGAATTACTTGACATATACCATAATTTTTTTTATTAAAAATTGTATTTTTAGTAAGAAACTAAGAAACTATTTTTTTATGTTTTTTAAAGATTTTATTTATTTGTCAGAGAGAGAGAGAGAGAGAGAGAGCACAAGCAGGGGGTGTGGCAGGTAGAGGGAGAAGCAAGCTCCCCAGTGAGCAAGGAGCCGGATGTGGGACTCGATCCCAGTACCCTGGGATCATGACCTGAGCCGAAGGTAGACGCTTAACCGACTGAGCCACCCAGGTGTCCCAAGAAACTAAGAAACTATTTAAATATTTTTTTAAAAGTAAACATTGACAAGTCTTCCTCCTAATCTCATACTTGTCCTCCATCCAGCTGCCATGGCCACATCATTAAGATACTATTATTGTTTGTTTGTTGTGCATCCTTCCTGAATTTCTATTTGTGCATGCAAACAAAAACAAGTGTATTCCCTTAGCTTCTCACTTTTTACATAAAAGGTATTATATTAACACGCTGTTCTAAACCTTGCTTTTTCTCTAAACATATTCCATATCAGCCAATAGGCATAATTTTTGCTATTAAAAATATATTGAGGTATGATTGAAATATAATATATTAGTTTCAGGTGTACAATATAGTGATTTGTTACTTGTACACATAGCGAAATGATCACCATCATAGGTCTAGTTAACATCTGTCACCATACATATTTACAATTCTTTTCCTTGTGATGAGAACTTTAAGATTTATTCTCTTAGCGACTTTCAAATATGGAATACTCTATTATTAATTGTAGTCACGATGCTGTACATCACATCCCCATATGCAAATCTTTTATGACTACATAGAATTACATTGTATAGATATCGATATGCTATAATTTACTTAACTAGCCCCCCTATTGAAAAATGGTAAGGTTAATTTCCAATTGTTTGCTAATAATGCTTCAACAAGTATAGTTATGCATACATTATTTTGCACACATTCAAGTACTTATAAATCCAAAAGTGGAATTGCCTTGTCAAAGATTATATATATTTGTAACTTTGATAGGTACTATTTGCCCTGCATAGGGTTAGTATAATTTTATATTCCATAGCCCCACGTATGGCGTATGTTATAAAACTGAGTTTTGCCAATTTAAAGGTGACAAATGATATTTCAGGGTAATTTAATTTGCATTTCTCATTTTATAACTGAGGTTGACATCTGTCAAAGAGTCATTTAAATTTTTCTGAGAACTATCTTTTTATATCTTTGGATGTATTTGCTTATTGTTTTTAAATCTTTCCATTTCAATTTCTAGGAACTTACTATAGATTAGATTAACATTTATCTCTGATATGGTTACAGATGTTTCTTCCAACTTATTATATGTCTTTTAATTTTGCTTATTACTTTTGCCATCAGAAACCTTTTATATTTGTGTAGTAAATTGTCAATATTTTATGGATTCTTGGTTTTTAGAAATAGTTAGAAAGGCTTTACTCTCTACCAGGTTCTTAAAAAATTCCATATTATGTTACTTTTATGGTTTTATTTTTATTTATATTTAAACTTTTTTTTAAAAGATTTTATTTATTTATTTGTCAGAGAGAGAGAGAGAGAGCACAAGCAGCAGGAGTGTCAGGCAGAGGGAGAAGCAGACTCCCCGCTGAGAAGGAGCCCTATCCCAGGACCCTGGGATCATGACAGGAGCCAAAGGCAGCTGCTTAACCAACTGAGCCACCCAGTCATCTCTATATTTAAATTTTTTATTTGGAATTTATTCTAGTAGCTAATGTGAAAAGTGGATCCAATTTTATTTTTTCCTATTTCTACCTAGTTATCAAAATACCATTTATTGAAATGTCTCATTTGTACTCCACAACTTGAGATGCCATCTTTATCTCCTTTCCTTGAAATGGGGTGGGGGGAGACAGGGGTTAGAGATCCTGGCAGACTGTCTTCCTGGGGTGAGATCCTAACCTTTTGACTGGCAGTGGTGTTAAAAAGGAGCTCCCATCTTCTTGGCCTCCAGATACAGAGGAGACATTCTATAACATGTAGCTGAGGAAGGAATGGGAGCAGGTTCTGGCTCAAATGTCACAGGCTCCCACCATTCTTATGGACATTTAGGAGATTTTTTTGAATAAATGCTTATTGATTTGCTGTATGCACTTAGTCAGTTTCCAGATACTTTTTAAAAAAATTTCCAGATACTTTAAATATTTGTATTTTATAATATGTCAAGTTCCTAATGTAGCTATTCTGAAAGTCTGATCAAATTTTTTTGTGTGTTCTTTAGCAATGTTTTAATATAACATTTGTTTATTTATATATATCACATTTAAATGTGATATGTATTTGTGTGTGTGTGTAAAGATTTACTGATAGATAAAAGGCTAGGCATAACTATTATGTCTTATGTTAGATTTTATGTGTTTATCAATTTTCAAAGTTTTTCACTATGTGGTCTGATTTGTTTATGAACAATCTTTGTGGCAGTTAGGTTTGGATAATTTCTCAGTGGTTACCTTTTAAATGATAACTTTATATATTTTAAATCAACCATTAACTTACATAGTGTTATTCTCTTGTTTTGCTCAGTATTAAAATTAGGTCTCTCTTCCTACTATGTTTCTTTCTCCCATTTCTTTCCCTTCTGGAATTTAATCAATGACCTTCTCAGTGTTTTAATATTTAGTATTTACCATTTTACTGTTAAATGTGCTTTCATTTCTAAAATTTATCACTCTACTTTTTTATTTAACACAGTATCTCTTTAATTTTTTGCAGGTGATTTTTTTAATTTTAATTTTAATTTTTTATTTAATTTAAATTCAGTTAGTTAGCGTATAATGTATTATTAGTTTCAGGGGTAGAGTTCAGTGACTTACTTTAAATGATACACTTTTACTCCTAGCAGTTACAGATCAGGTAATGAGGTAAATCTCCTCAGGACTGCTGGCTGTGTTTGTGCACATTGTCTCTACACAGCTTTAGGGGTTGCCATTCATGTCAGAGTCTAGGTGAATGATATCCCTCAGCATTGTGAATTTCACAAACTGCCTATCTGTATGCAGAACTCTTGATTTACTCTCTGTGTTACATTCTTTTTCAGTTTTTGTTAGCTGTGACATTTGTATATTGCCTGAGTTCTTGCGTATTTAAAACTGCCTGAGGTCTCTATTTGAAGGCCAGTTTGGCTGGGTGTAAAACCTTTGGTTCTCAGTTTCTCCCTCTCTTTTTTAAAAATATTTTATTTATTTAGAGAGAGTGTGTACAAGTGAGGGGAGGGGCAGAGGGAGAGGGAGAATCTCAAGCAGGCTCCCTGCTGAGTGGAGCCCTATGTGGGGCTTGATCTCATGACCCTTAGATCATGACCTGAGAAGAAGTCATGAGTTGGATGCTTAACCAACTGAGCCACCCAGGTGCCCCTCTCAGTTTCTCTTTTAGAATATCTTATAAATGTTTTTCCACTGTATTTTTGGTGTTAAATGCTGCTGTGAAAAAAATATGATGCCAGATAGTTACATTCCCTTTTCTTTATGAAAGACTTGATCCTTTTTCCTGACAGACTAAAGGATTTCTTTCTGTGGGTTTTTAAGATTTTCTAGGATATTCTTAGTATTTTCCTTTTTGGGAAACTAATTTTAGTTTTGAAAAGTTTTCTTGAATCAGTTCTTCAAGTGATTGTGCTGTTTCAATGCTCTGATTTTCTTCTGTCAATACTCCTCTTTGTTTGGGGGCGGTGGTGGTATCTCAGATCATTTTTGCTTATTTTCTGTAATCATCATTTTCTCTCTAATGCCTTTAAAACTCTTCCTTTATTTCAATTTCATTTCATTTATTTCTTTCATTTCTATCCTCTGTATTCTTTAGTGTATCTTCCATAGTCTCTTTTCAGCTCTGTACTTCTTTCATGTTTACCTTCATTTCAATGCTGATTTTGGGTTTTCTTTTTTTCCTGGCTTCTGCCAGCATACATACCTCTTTTTATTGTTTCACCACTTCTTCCCTGAGTTCTTGTATTTCTGCTTCATGGTCTTCTATTTTTGATGTGACACCATAGCTAAGTTTTATTTCATGGCAAACTACTTGGGTAAATTTTTCGTCTTGTCTTTGGCAATGATATTTGTTAGGTACTTTTAATCTGTACCCAAGTTTTGCTTTTCTTTTACATATAGTGATTTTATATAAATCAGTAAATATTTATTACTGAATTAATTGATTTTTTCTTTTTGAATCAGTAATTTGTGGGCAGTTTCTGTGGAGAACAGGGGAGGGGCCAAAGATATCTTGCAGGCTTAACAACCCAAAGAGTCTGTCTTCTGTTACCATAGAAACAGACTGCTGCTGCAAATATGGCTAATCACTTTGATTCTTTTTTATAGTGCCACCTTTTTTATACCCTGGATAGACTGGATCCAGGAGGGCTTCTGGTGACATCCTGTTTATCTCATTTCCTAAAGCCAATGTTGCAAACGAAGTGTATAATTTTTGTACTTCAGAGTGACTCCCTGGCCTTGAGGACATGTGATTTTGTCATCACTATCTGAAACCAGCCATCACAGTGCCTCGCTACGTGACTTGCTTGATCTCCAGTCTTTTGAGTTTCTACACATATTTTTGGGGGTCTAGAGTTTATGTCTGTTTTTTCCTAGTTTCGCTGAAACTGGAATTTATGTTTTACAAAATTATTCTTGCTGCTTTTAGTGTCATTTCCAGGAATAGTGGTGAGAGATGCTGTTTAAGCAACTATGGTCATACCATGGTATTGGCATGTCACCTAATAGTACTCTAGTCACATATCTCTAATGGAGCTCCTAGACTTTTCTAAAGCTTGGGAATAATTTAATATATATTGTCAATGCTTATTATACTTTTTATTCTTTTTTTTAAAGATTTTATTTATTTATTTGACAGAGAGACAGCGAGAGAGGGAACACAAGCAGGGGGAGTGGGAGAGGGAGAAGCAGGCCTCCTGCTGGGCAGGGAGCCCCATGTGGGGCTCCATCCCAGGACCCTGGAATCATGACCTGAGCCAAAGGCAGTCGCTTAACCGACTGAGCCACCCAGGCGCCCCTACATTTTTTATTCTTAACATATGTCTTACATATGATGTATTAGTAAGAGATGCCAATGTTTGGCAAAAGACGACCCATCCCTCCATATATGTAACATTTCCTTTTCCCTGCCTTTATCAGTTGTAGTAGGTACCATTACTATTGGGGCAAATAAGTTTGCTTAGAACCCTATGGTCAGTGCTGGTTAGTAGGTTGGAGTGGGTCAGAACGGGTGCTTGGGTGGACCCTGGGTATAGAGTTGTTAACAGACATTATATTACTCTCAAATGGTACCTGGGAAAAATCAGAAGGCAAAACAATAAGAATCATAGGCTTTGTGGATGACCTGGGATTTCCCTATGTTTAATCATCAGGAAAGTGTGAAGAGTACTAAGTGTCCCTCATATTGAGAGTGAAAGTAATTTTGAGAAAAATTGGCATCAGACCACTTATTCATTTCACTTGACAAGAATTTATAAAGCATCTTTCATATCACGTGCCATAACCATGGATTCATATAAAAGAGAATACAAATGCACAGAAGAGTATTATGAGTGGAAAATGGTAAGTGACATAAGGAGGAAAAATTTACTTCCTTTGGGAGTATATCAGGAAAGATTCCCCAGAAGAGGTATTATTTGAAGGTATCAATTACATAGTGTATATTGATTTCAAGGAAATAGTATTTTTTTTCTTAAAGAACAATTGTTTAAAGAAGGAATGGTGTCCTTTAATAATATGCAAAATAGATAAAGGGTAGTCAGTTACCCTATGGATTGTTCACATGTGGGAGAAAGCATCAAGTGACATTCTAGCTTTAGCTTTATGGTTAAAAGAAAAATGCCAGGGTAGTATTTTCACTAGTTATCAACATCTTAAGAGAAATGTTCATATGTACTGTATCTTTTTAAAAACTGGAATTATAGAATGTTCTAAATTATTTCACTAAAATGTTTTAATGATCAGCATTCAACTGGAATGCCAATGTTAGGAAAAAGCTGAAAATGAGCAAGAGTTTACATTACTGGGAAAAGTCTTCAGGGTACTACCTAGTTATACTTTTAAAAGACAGACACACAAAGGCACATTTAAATAGAAGGGGCTTGTTAATGCTCCTTTATTTAGAGTAAATAAAATTAGTCTGGAGTAGTGGTTTACATGGTGATCACTCCATTTATTTTGGGAGCCAATTAGAAGGATTCTATAGGTGTTCTCCTTTTACCAACCAGCACTGCACAATGGAGGAATCACAAGGACTGGAAAGGTCACATCTTTATGTTCTGAAAGCTTGAGTGGTTTCAAAGTGCGGAGGTCCCATGCAGAAAGATCATTACCTGCTGTGTCTCTTGTTTTCAAAATTCTTCATCAGGTTATCGGCAATAAGAATGCTTTTTCCTTTGGTTCCCAAACAATGAGGCATTTATAACAGCAGGTCACCGGAGAACAGCCTCAGCCAACATTAATAAATTGAAAGTACCATTGGGATGAGAGAAGAATTGGCAGGACTGCTGATCTCATTTATCCTCGGTTATTTTTTTTTTCTTTTTCTAGGTTCATTTTCTAGAGAGTCTCTTTTCATTGCTTGTGTGCTCATCTGTGCAGATTTAAAATGCCTTGGTGGTGGCAGAGAGTAATTAGTATATAGAGCCTGGAAACTCAACTTTTAAATTTTATTAATGAGCTAAGTTGAGTTCTCCTTTATCTTTTAACTGACCCCAAGAGCATTAATGAAAAGTATCTAAATATGAATACAGGTGTAGTAATAAAGGAGAATTATCAGTCACCCTTAATTTAATTGGTGTCACCTTAGCTTTTAGTAGGGTAATAGGATAGTATTGCCACCTGCAATCATTCAAGACTACCTTGCTCACTAATTAGCTCACTTAAAAAATTAAATGATCTTTCAAAAGTGAGTAAAATAGAATCTGGTAAGTATATATATATATATATATATATATATATTTGTGAAATAGCATTGGCAGAATATTAAATCATAGAATTTGAGTTTTGAGGGACATTAGTGATTCATTTTGTGCAACCTCTGCCCATGAATCTCTTGAAACACTCTCTTGGTACACAGACTTTCTAAAACTCTAGTAACTGGAGCTTATTTCACTGTATCTGATACTCCAAGTTCTTTCATCTAGTTGCATTAATTCTTAAATTCCCTGTGTACAAAATACACTATAGAGATAGTATGATTAGGAAGGATATTTCATGTTTTTAGCTAAAGGTGCAACTTATTCAATATTTATTGTGTGTGCATTGAACTCTATTATGACTACTTTTGTCATGTAGAATAACACAAAACATGGTTGTGCTGCCTCTGAGGAGCTTGTATTGTGGGATTTAGGAAGAGACATACAAAGAACTCCATAAAAATGTTGAATATTGGGTGCCTGGGTGGCTCAGTTGGTTAAGCGACTGCCTTCGGCTCAGGTCATGGTCCCGGAGTCCTGGGATCGAGTCCCACATCAGGCTCCCTGCTCAACAAAGGAGCCTGCTTCTCCCTCTGACCCTCCCCCCTCTCATGTACTCTCTCTCTCTCTCTCATTCTCTCTCTCTCAAATAAATAAATAAATCTTTAAAAAAATGTTGAATATTATGTCATATGAATTAAACACATTTGCTAAGAATTATCAGTAACCAGGAACAATCAACAAAGGTAAATATAACTACATTTCAAGCTAGTGGGCTTCTCTTGTTCCTCAGGAAAAGTTTTTGTACTAAAGAAGTCTTCAAAATGACATTTTTACTTAGGAGACACACAGGTTATTTTATTTAGGAGACATTCAGAGCAGTTCACCAGCTTTGTTATATATGTTCATTGAAATACTTTAACAAGGCATGTGATTTTGATAGTTATCTGCCATATCAGAAATGGATCCAAGCCAGCATTGTTGGCTTTTCACTTTAATGACTACAAAGCAAAATTTATTAGCAGTCAGTGCCTCTCCTAAGCACTAATCCAAAGCACGTTTTCCCATAATGAAAATGGTTCCTTTTCCTCTCACGGATAGTACATCTCCAAATGAGAAGAAACCCTGGTTAAGGGCCCAGATTATGAGCTATTGATGAGTACAAATGATTTTTCTTGGAACAGCTTCACTTCTGAGCATTTTCCTAATGTATATGTGAGATTTCAGTAACCATTTCAGTAGATTTGATTGTATACATTATAATAGTTCCATGATTCAACCCAACTCCCTACTAGTCCACATCTTCCTATTTGTCTATATAAACTTTCTATTATAAGTAATAATAACAGTTAATGCTTGTATTTGCTTATCTCTTATTATTTGTGAGTAATTGTGCGAAGAACATTGTATTCATTTCTTTCATTTCATCTTTGCCTCAACACTATAATTTCTGTTTTTGTTCCCATTCTAAAGAACAGAGATTGAGGCAAGGGGGTGATTTCCTGATAGAAGACGAAAGGGCAATTTAGACTCAGATTTGTTGGACTCCAGAGCCAAAAATGGCAGTGGAATTTCTCACCTGGAACATATTTCCAGAATTAATTTCTTGGAACATACTAGTAACTTTCCATTTCTATACGCTTGCTTGTATTTCCTCCAAACTGAATGCTCTGTACTGCCCATATAACTTTGCATTTTCAAATGCTGATTTGTGTGCCACTCCTACTTTGGTGAAGTCAGTGGGAACTATTCCAGAATTACAAAAATGGATCTGTGCTGTGAAGTATTAGTGTCAAACCCTAGCCCCCTTTTTTTCATGTTTGGCATAGTCTTAATACTTAAAAGTTTTATTTTGAAAGAGTCAAGGGTTATCCTAGGAATATATTTTTAAAGAATCTCTGAAGTTGGCCTCGATGTTTGAGGTCAGAAGTAAGGGAACCTTCAACCTACAAATGCTCTTTCCTTTCCATTTTATAAGCTTCAGCCTATCCAGATGGCACTTTGGGGCCCTTCAAATGAAAGGAACAATAATATCAAAAGATACATGTATTCGGGACTGAGAGTCTTTATTTTCATGATGCTACTGAAAATAATCCATGGACATTGGTTAGGGATTAGGCATACTTTTTCTACAATGAATATTTTTTCAGTTATAGCTTGCTTTCTGTAGGATTGATGGAAAAAGAATGCTGAGATCTATTTCTTTAATGTAGGGTTTTTGGTCTGAAATTTATTGAGTATATCTATTAGATTATATCTGGTATGAGAACAATCTTCCAAGTGCCACTTAGAATCAGAGATACAGGTGCTTATAAGAAAGCACTGTAGGTATTCTGTTTGAAATGCTTGGTGTTGACTGTGTCAAGGATGAAGACCATGTTTTCTATGTGATATTGTAAGGCACATCTGCTGGCAAAACCCTGATTGATGAATTGACTTTATTGGAGTACTGAGCTGGACTGGAAGTCAAGAGATTTATTTAAGCACTTTCTTTGTTATCTATTAGCTAAAGACCATTGGCAAAGCTATAGCAGCCTTACTTTTCTCAACTGTAAAACCTGTGAGATGTATATGATGGTCTTTAAACCATCTTCCAGCAATTAAGATTTAAAATTGCATAAGATCTCTTGTTCTTCTATCCACTAGATCCTTTCTCTGTATAAATTGGTTCTGTATGGCATTTCCCATTCTAATTGGATTGAAGGGGATCAAAATATGCCACCCAAAATATGCCACTTTGACGTATCGATTCTTTTGAGTTGAATGCAATTGAGAATAGATGCAGAAAGACCCCTCAGAGCTTCCCTTATCTGACTAAATGCAGAAAATTCTGAGAAATGATGACTGCCATAAATCTTTCTGGGGGAATTTTATCCATGAAGATGAAAAGATGGCACCAAGAGTCTGTACAAACAAACCTTACTTAAATAACCTTTATCTTCCTTTAGTTTCCCCATATATTTTCCTTACACAATTTACTCCCTTGGAGCACAAACCCTCCTTTCCTTTGTCTAGTCAGTTCTCCATAATTTATCATCCTTTGTTAAAATAGTGTATAAGCTTCCAAGTCTATCCTTTTTTTTTTTTTTTTTTTTTTTAGGTTTTCACTTCTTTCCTGTGTGGCCCCCATGCATGTAAAATTCAAAACATCAATTATATTTGTATGCCTTTTTTCTTCTGTCAATCTTTATTGTGTCAGTTTAATTCACAGGGCTTCAGACACAGAATATAAGAGGTAGAAGAAAAGTTTTTCCTGCTCTACCGAATGCTTAGGATGAAAATATTTCTTTCTGGTTTACAATAATTTGTAAATTTGATTCTTTTTCTCTCCTCCACTCCTACATTTTAGCATTCTGTAGCTTAAAGAGTTTCTAAACTTTTATGTACCCTAACACTGCTATTACTGGAATGCAGCCAGTACTTCAGGATTTGAATACTTATAAGCTACTCATACTATCATAAAGTAGGTAAGGTAGAAATTATATTGTCTCCTAGCATGGGTATACATAGCATGACATGGCTTGTTGCCAGCTTTATTTCACATCTGTCTTCTGGCTTAATGCCTTATATAGGATCACACGGTCAATTCTATACACATTAAAAACCACCTTATTTCTGTATTACTAAATGATTCACAAGGATCCAAGTTCTTTTAAGTTACTCCAGGGCAATACCTTAGGCTTCCTGAGAACACAAAATTATCAGTCTTACAGTGGAAAAGCATTTTTGGCTTAGAATCGGAAAACCTACCTTTTGGTTCAAGCTCTGGTACTACTTGGCAGTAGATCACTTAATATCTTTGAGCAACAGTGTCCTGAACTTCAAAACCATGACTTTGAGCTAGATGGTCTCTTAGACCTATTCTGAATATAAAGTTTACTTTATGCTCTAAGGCCATAATTTAGTTTAATACTCTGGTAATAACATACTTTCAGGCAGTAACTTGGAATAATATTCAATTTTTAGAGAATCTGCAGATAACTGGAGAAGGAAATAATTTTATTTCAGCATTGTTGTCCTGAAGATTGGAACATGTCTCAGGTCACATTATAATTCTTAAAGCATTATAAAATATAATGAGAGCCTGAAGTAATAGGGTTAGCCAATAATAAAGACAATAGTCCTGTCTCAGAATAGAGCAGCTATCTATTTCTAGAACCAACTGGAGCTGTGCAAGCATTTCTGCAAATGGGCCAAGATACCAATGAAGGTAGAAATACAGTTTATATAAAATTATTCACTTAAATTTGCCAACAAATGTAGAAACATCTGAATGCTCAATTTTAGTCCATTGTTTAGTATGTAAAATACTCTGGGCTTACTTGTCCCTCACTCTTGATTTAGAAAGAAGTCTTGTTTTTACTGAATATGAAGAAGCCTCAGGGAAGTCACATCTCATCTGTCAGGCTCCTGAGAGGTTTGAAATGCAAATCATACTGCTTCTTACCAACAACTTAATTTGGGACAGGATTGATTGACTAGAATGTTTGCTAATCAGTTTGAAACAAGACTAGGCTAGGGGCCAATGGAAGTTTGCCAGAACCTCCTTTCCAAAGACAAGGTCGACAGCTGGTCTCATTTTGGAAATGCTTTTGCTCATTATCTTATCGTTTTGTCCATTTTGTATGGTCTACATCTCAAATTACAATAGTTATTTTTGAAGGTACTCCAGAGACAAGAAAAAAAAAATAAGACCATGTATAACTTAGAGATATAGAGTTAACAAGTCTTTGAAAATTAGGTTACTTTGCTATAAATTTAATCCCTTCCCTCCTTCTCACCCCCTCCTTTTTTTAGAGTTGCTAGGTATATTGACAGGTATGAATTATTGCTGAGCTTAATCTTTGGATGTAGCTAATGTGGCAACATTTGCTGGTGATGAAGGGAAAGCAACTTTGATTTGGTCATCAGAACAAAATTTTGTGTTCTTTGTTTCACTCTCCAAACAATTCTTTGTATTATTCTCCAAATTTTTAAAATAAAATCAGGTAATTGTTCCCAAACCAAGAAGTCACTGAGGTGGCAGAATCATAGGATACATTCATTGCAGAGACTGAAATTTAAAACCTTGTAGGAACTAGAAGGGTGATATGAATACATGAATCAGACAGGATGTAGGACAATAGGGGATGGTGGAGTCTGTGGAAAACTAAAAGTATATGCTTCTCCTGAAGATTTTCAAGTTTAGATGTGAAAAACAAATACCATGCTCATAAAACAATAAATTATAGGTTATACTTATCAGGTTTGAGTAGAGTTTGAAGAAGTATTTTCATTCTTATTTCAGAGAGAGCTATGCAATTCACTATCTTTCCTGATTTGCAAATAAGAACTTGTAGGAGAGAGGACTAAAATTTATTGAGTGTCATAAACATCAGGCATTGTATTGGACATTTGAACTTATGTGATTGCCTAAATCCTCACAGTGACTATCTGCAGTGGACAATGTTATTCCCATTTCATATATGGCAAATTTCAATATCAGAGTTTAGGTAACTTATAAAAAGTTAGTGGAAAAGTCAGGATTTCAAGAAAATCATGTTCTGTCTTTAGTTTTATGAACTTGATCAAGCTACTTAATCTCTCTGTGCCTCATTTTTAAAATGGGCATATTAATAATTTCTTCACAGAAATATTTTTTAAAAGATTATTTATTTATATGACAGAGAGAGACACAGCGAGAGAGGGAACACAAGCAGGGGGAGTGGGAGAGGGAGAAGCAGGCTTCCCGCTGAGCAGGGAGCCTGATGCGGGACTCGATTCCAGGACCCTGGGACCATGACCTGAGCTGAAGGCAGATGCTTAATGACTGAGCCACCCAGGCGCCCCACTTCACAGAAATATTTTAAGAATTTAAAAAGTTAATAGTTGTGAAAATGTTCCACAAAGTCATGCTTTCTTTCTTTTTTTTAAAGATTTATTTATTTATTCTAAAGAGGGAAAGGGAGGAGCAGAGGCGGAGGAGAGAGAGTCCCAAGCAGACTCTGCACTGATCATGGAGCCCCATGTGTGGCTCAATCTCATGACGCTAATATTATGACCTGAGCTGAAACCAAGAGTTGATGCTCAACTGACTGTGCCACCCAGGCACCCCAAAGTCATGCTTTCTTAATATATTTGTTGAATATGAAAGTATGACAATGACTCTACTGAGCAACCATCAGCATATTAGATGTTTGGATTGTTTCTGCAGTGAGGTTTTGAGCAAGGCACCTAAGTTCTTTTACCTGGATTGTATTGTGAGTTATATCCAATTGACTGGCTGGCTAGAATTTGGGGTACAGCCTGTGGCTCTGCAGTGGCTGAGGAATGCTGACACATTATGGTTATTGAAATAAAGAGAGTAATATCTATAAACTAAGGAATAACAGTGTATTGGTGTTCTCCAGAGAAACAGAACAGACAGGATGTACACGTGCATGTGTTTATGTGTTCATGCGTATTTATTATAAGGAACTGGCTCCTGTGATTATGCAGGCTGACAGCGTCCTAAGTCTGAGTCTGAGGGCTTGAGAACTAGGGGAGTGGATATGTAAATTCCAGTCCAAAAGCTTGCAGATTCAAGACCCAAGAAAAGTACTTGTTTCAGTTCAAGTCTAAAGTCAGGAAAAGACTGATGTTCTAGCTCAAGTAGGCAGGAGGAGTTCCTTTCACTCCTTTGCTCTATTTAGGCCTGAAGCTGATTGGATGAGGCCCACCCACATCAGGAAATGCTTTACTCAGTCTACTGATTCAAATGTGAATCTCCTCCAAAACACCTTCACAGACACACCTAGAATAATGTTTGCCCAAATATCTGGGCACCTCATGGCCCACTCAAGTTGACACGTAAAGTTAATCATCTCACAAAGTAATTGGGTTAACTATTACTGAACTAGGAAATAATGTGACATTAACAAAGTAGTAGAGAAAGCCAATATGTTGAATGAATATGTGAACTTGAAAGGGGAACCATGTGCATATTGAAGAATTGTGTTGGCTGAAGAAGAATTTCAATTTACATGCTCATTTAAGGCAACTTTCCCACAGGAAACCTTGGCAGTTACTCACGTGTTGGATGCTCTGAGAGCAATCTACCACTGACTGACAGGCAGTCTGCTTGTAACCAGCATTAGCTAATAAAATTGCAGGTGCTTCTATCCAAAGAACTAGTGAGCTAGCCCAGACACTGCTGGATCCCAAGCAAAGAGCCCTGGAGAATGGTCATTCTCTGAGGTATTATATGATACTTACAATATATATTGATGCCCTGGCTTTGTATTCAGTTGGGGCAAGTTGGAGTCTCTTCACTACCAATTGATCTTTAATTTATCAGTTTCATATATTCTCAACAAACTTGTCCCTTTCTTACCTCATGATACCTACCTGGCAAAACTCCAGCTTTTGAAATTCCAGCTCTTCACACAGCTAAATGTGGCTGAAAAAAACCCACAGCACACTGATTGGTCTTGCTTTAAATTCATGATCAGTAGCCAGAGCTGGCTTAATAATTTGCAGGTCTAGTGCCACATGAAACCGTGGGGCCCCTTGTTCAAAAGGCAGGAAAAAAGTCACTAAGTGCACTAAAATAAACATAAAGCTTTTTCACTTTAAATATATTTTATGACTTATAAACCATAACACAGGGTAATAGTGGTTGTAAATTGCAAGAAAATTAATATTTTTGGTGTCATAATGTTATATAAAAAATTTAGATGACCAAAACGTTCTTTTATAAACATTTCCAATGAATATAATTAAAAACAATTTCAAGGAAATGCAGACTGTAAAATTTTTTTCAAGATTTTTATTCAAAATTTGTATCTAATTTTGTTTTTTTAAATTTTTTATTATGTTAATCAACATACATTACATCATTAGTTTGTGATGTAGTGTTCCATGATTCATTGTTTGTGCATAACACCCAGTGCTGCACACAGAACGTGCCCTCTTTAATACCCATCACCGGGCTAACCCATCCTCCCACCCCCCATCCCTCTAGAACCCTCAGTTTGTTTTGCAGAGTCCATCGTCTCTCATGGTTCGTCTCCCCTCCCATTCCCCCCTTCATTCTTCCTCACCTGCTGTCTTTTTTTTTTCTTCTTAACATATATTGCATTATTACAGATCTGTGATTCAACAGTCTTGCACAATTCACAGCGCTCACCATAGCATAAACCCTCCCCAATGTCTATCACCCAGCCACCCCATCCCTCCCACCCCCCACCACTCCAGCAACCCACAGTTTGTATCCTGAGATTAAGAATTCCTCATATCAGTGAGGACATATGATACATGTCTTTCTCTGATTGACTTATTTCACTCAGCATAACACCCTCCGGTTCCATCCACATTGTTGCAAATGGCAAGATCTCATTCCTTTTGATGGCTGCATAATATTCCATTTTATAATATATATACCACATCTTCTTTATCCATTCATCTGTCGACGGACATCTTGGCTCTTTCCACAGGTTGGCTATTGTGGACACTGCTGCTATAAACATCGGGGTGCACGTACCCTTTTGGATCCCTACATTTGTATCTTTGGGATAAGTACCCAGTAGTGCAATTGCTGGATCATATGGTAGCTCTATTTTTAACTTTCTGAGGAACCTCCATACTGTTTTCCAGAGGGGTTGCACCAGCTTGCATTCCCACCAGCAGTGTAGGAGGGTTCCCCTTTCTCCACATCCCCGCCAACATCTGTCGTTTCCTGACTTGTTAATTTCAGCCATTCTGACTGGTGTGAGGTGGTTTCTCGTTGAGGTTTTGATCTGGATTTCCCTGATGCCGAGTGATATTGAACACTTTTTCACGTGTCTGTTGGCCATTTGGATGTCTTCTTTGGAGAAATGTCTGTTCATGTCTTCTGCCCATTTCTTGATTGGATTATTTGTTCTTTGGGTGTTGAGTTTGATAAGTTCTTTATAGATTTTGGTTACTAGCCCTTTATCTGATATGTCATTTGCAAATATCTTCTCCCATTCTGTCGGTTGTCTTTTGGTTTTGTGGACTGTTTCTTTTGCTGTACGAAAGCTTCTTATCTTGATGAAGTTCCAATAGTTCATTTTTGCCCTTGCTTCCCTTACCTTTGGTGATGTTTCTAGGAAGAAGTTGCTGCGGCTGAGGTCGAAGAGGTTGCGCCTGTGTTCTCCTTTAGGATGTTGATGGACTCCTGTCTCACATTTAGGTCTTTCAACCATTTGGAGTCTATTTTTGTGTGTGGTGTAAGGAAATGGTCCAGTTTCATTCTTCTGCATGTGTGGCTGTCCAATTTTCCCAACACCATTTGTTGAAGAGACTGTCTTTTTGCCATTGGACATTCTTTCCTGCTTTGTCAAAGATGAGTTGACCATAGAGTTGAGGGTCCATTCCTGGGCTCTCGATTCTGTTCCATTGATCTATGTGTCTGTTTTTGTGCCTGTACCATACTGTCTTGATGATGACAGCTTTGTAATAGAGATTGAAGTCCGGAATTGTGATGCCGCCAGCTTTGCTTTTCTTTTTCAATATTCCTCTGGCTATTCGGGGTCTTTTCTGGTTCCACACAAATTTTAGGATTATTTGTTCCATTTCTTTGAAAAAAGTGGATGGTATTTTGATGGGGATTGCATTGAATGTGTAGATTGCTCTAGGTAGCATTGATATCTTCACAATATTTGTTCTTCCAATCCATGAGCATGGAACATTTTTCCATTTCTTTGTGTCTCCCTCAATTTCTTTCATGAGTATTTTCTAGTTTTCTGAGTACAGATCCTTTGCCCCGGTTAGATTTATTCCTAGGTATCTTATGGTTTTGGGAGCAATTGTAATTGTGATAGACTCCTTAATTTCTCTTTCTTCTGTCTACTTGTTGGTGTAGAGGAATGCCACTGATTTCTGTGGATTGATTTTATATCCTGCCACTTTACTGAATTCCTGTATGAGTTTTAGCCGTTTTGGGGTGGAGTCTTTTGGGTTTTCCACATAAAGTATCATATCATGTGCAAATAGTGAGAATTTCACTTCTTCTTTGCCGATTTGGATGCCTTTTATTTCTCTTTTTTGTCTGATTGCTGTGGCTAGGACTTCTAATACTATGTTGAATAACAGTGGTGATAGTGGACATCCCTGCCATGTTCCTGACCTTAGGGGAAAAGCTCTCAGTTTTTCCCCAGTGAGTATGATATTCGTTGTGGATTTTTCATAGATGGCTTTTATGATATTGAGGTATGTACCCTCTATCCCTACACTCTGACGAGTTTTAATCAAGAAAGAATGCTGTACTTTGTCAAATGCTTTTTCTGCATCTATTGAGAGGATCATATGGTTCTTGTTCTTTCTTTTATTAATGTGTTATATCACATTGATTGATTTGCAGATATTGAACCAACCTTGCAGCCCAGGAATAAATCCCACTTGGTCGTGGTGAATAATCCTTTTACTGTACTGTTGGATTCTATTGGTTAGTATTTTGGTGAGAATTTTTGCATCCATTTTCATCAGGGATATTGTTCAGTAGTTCTTTTTGTCTGGTTTTGGGATCAAGGTAATGCTGGCATCATAAAATGAGTTTGGAAGTTTTCCTTCCATTTCTATTTTTTGGAACAGTTTCAGAAGAATAGTATTAATTCCTCTTTAAATGTTTGGTAGAATTCCCCTAGGAAGCCATCTGGCCCTGGACTCTTGTTTAAACCTTGGGGAGATTTTTGATTACGTGCTTCAATTTCCTTAGTGGTTATAGGTCTGTTCAGGTTTTCTATTTCTTCCTGGTTCAGTTTTGATAGTTTATACATCTCTAGGAATGCATCCATTTCTTCCAGATTATCTAATTTGCTGGCATATCATTGCTCATAATATGTTCTTATAATTGTTTGTATTTCTTTGGTGTTGGTTGTGATCTCTCCTCTTTCATTCATGATTGTATTTATTTGGGTCATTTCTCTATTCTTTTTGATAAGTCTGTCCAGGGGTATATCAATCTTATTAATTCTTTCAAAGAACCAGCTCCTAGTTTTGTTGATCTGTTCCTCTGTTCTTTTGGTTTCTATTTCATTGATTTCTGCTCTGATCTTTATTATTTCTCTTCTCCTGCTGGGTTTAGGCTTTATTTGCTGTTTTTTCTCTAGCTCCTTTATGTGCAGGGTTAGATTGTATATTTGAGAACTTTCTTGTTTCTTGAGAAAGTCTTGTTTTGCTATATGCTTTCCTCTTAGGACCACCTTTGCTGCATCCCAAAGATTTTGAACAGTTGTGTTTTCATTTTCATTGGTTTCCATGAATTTTTAAAATTCTTCTTTAATTTCCTGGTTGACCCATTCATTCTTTAGTAGGATGCTTTTTAGCCTCCATGTATTTGAGTTCTTTCCAACCTTCTTCTTGTGACTGAGTTCTAGTTTCAAAGCATTGTGGTCCGAAAATATGTAGGGAATCATCCCAATCTTTTGGTACCAGTTGAGACCTGATTAGTGACCCAGGATATGATCTATTCTGGAGAATGTTCCATGGGCACTAGAGAAGAATGTCTATTCTTCTCTATTCGTTGCTTTGGGATGGAATATTCTGAATATATCTGTGAAGTCCATCTGGTCCAGTGTGTCATTTAAAGCCTTTATTTCCTTGTTGATATTTTGCTTAGATGATCTGTCCATTTCAGTGTGTTGTGTGGGGGTGTTAAAGTCCCCTACTGTTATTGTATTATTGTCTATGCGTTTCTTTGCTTTTGTTATTAATTGGCTTCTCCCATGTTAGGGGCATAGATATTTAAAATTGTTAGATTTTCTTGTTGGATAGACCCTTTATGTCGGATGTAGTGTCCTTCCTCATCTCTTTTTGTAGTCTTTGTTTAAAATCTAATTTGTCTGATATAAGGATTGCCACCCCAGCTTTCTTTTGATGTCCCTTAGCATGATAAATTGTTTTCCACCCCCTCACTTTAAATCTGGAGGTGCCTTTCTAAAATGAGTCTCTTGCAGACAGCGTATTGATGGGTCTTGTAATGGGTGTTTAGCCCATTTACATTCAGGGTAACTATTGAAAGATATGAATTTAGTGCCATTGTATTGCCTGTAAGGTGACTGTTACTGTATATTGTCCCTCTTCTTTTCTGGTCTATATTACTTTTAGGCTCTTTCTTTGCTTAGAGGACCCCTTTCAATATTTATTGTAGGGCTGGTTTGATGTTCACAAATTCTTTTAGTTTTTGTTTTTCCTGGAAGTTTTTTTATCTCTCCTATTTTCAATGACAGCCTAGCTGGATATTGTATTCTTGGCTGCATATTTTTCTCGGTTAGTACTCTGAATAAATCATGCCAGTCCTTTCTGGCCTGCCAGGTCTCTGTGGATAGGTCTGCTGCCAATCTAATATTCCTACTGTTGTAGGTTACAGACCTCTTGTCCCGAGCTGCTTTCAGGATTTTCTCTTTGTCTCTGAGACTTGTGAGTTTTACTATTAGATGTTGGGGTGTTGACCTATTTTTATTGATTTTGACGGGGGTTCTGTGTGCCTCCTGGATTTTGATGCCTGTTTTCTTCACCAAATTAGGGAAATTCTCTGCAATAATTTGCTCCAGTATACTTTCTGCCCCTCTCTTTCTTCTTCTGGGATCCCAATTATTGTAATGTTTTGCTTTATGGTATCAGTTATCTCTTTGATTTCTGCCCTCGTGATCCAGTAGTTGTTTATCTCTCTTTTTCTCAGCTTCTTTATTCTCCATCATTTGGTCTTCTATATCACTAATTCTCTCTTCTGCCTCATTTATCCTAGCAGTTAGAGCCTCCGTTTTTGATTGCACCTCATTAATAGCCTTTTTGATTTCGACTTCGTTAGATTTTATTTCTTTTATTTCTCCAGAAAGGGATTCTGTAGTATCTTCTATGCTTTTTTCAAGCCCAGCTAGTATCTTTATAATCGTCATTTTGAACTCTGGTTCCAACATCTTACTAATGTCCATATTGATTAGGTCCCTGGCAGTCGGTACTGCCTCTTGTTCTTTTTTTTGAGGTGAGTTTTTCTGTCTTGTCATTTTGTCCAGAGGAGAATATAGGAACAAAATGCTAACAGGGTAACAATGACCCCAGAAAAATATACACTTCCAGAAAGTTGTCGCTTTTCTGTTCATAGAGTTGCTGCTATTCTTTTCTTTGAGTTCCTTTTGAGTTTATAGGTATTCAGAATGGTTTAATACCTATGTAGCTGAATTCCTGGGACCAGACAACATTTAGGTCTCCTACTCCTCTGCTGTCTTGCTCCTCTCCCTGAATTTAATTTTAGATATAATTTATACAATAATATTTTAATATTTCTTCTGATATTTCTTGTAATGCATTGAGATTGTACCAGTAACCGAAAGTATATGCAATTCAAAATGCTAGTTTATACACTCTCTTGTTGTATCTTCAATTGCAAGAACAAAATTGTTTTCTTCATTAGTAATCAGTTCATCTGAAGCTTCATATGAAAATAATATTCTTTTCTGCTGAGTGTGATGATTTTTAATTTAATTCCTGTTTCCAAGCCCTTGGCTCTTTGCTTTGTAATGTTGCAGCACGTTTTGAAACTAGAAATTCTAAACTTTTTGAAGAGTTCCAGTAACTCCCTTATATGCTTTACTGCAATATTCATGTGTATGCTTTTATTTTATAACAATTTACTGACACGGTTTGCTGCCAGAGAGCCAACAAATACCCTCCCACTGCTGGGGCCAATGAGTTAATACTTGCACAGACAATGCAGGGCAAGCTCCAACAGAGGGGCAAATGGTTTCCCTTTGCGGTTCCAGGAGCTGCCCCCATGCAGAGTTCTTTCTTTCTCCTGGGGCCCCTACCACTTGAGCTACTGTCTCTGTAGTTGTGACTGCCATTCTGGGATGCCTGCCTAGACTGTGGTGCTCAGGACTGCCCTGAGACACCAGTCAGGCCACCTGCAGTATGAGTGTGCAGCCCTTCTCTGGCTTGATTCTATGCATATGCAGGCTACCACTGGACCACAGCCATCTGTGTGTGCTGCACCCTGATACATCTCTGCTCATTCATGTGCTCCGTTGTCCCACCAAACTTACACAGCACAGTTTCAAAGATAAAATTAAGAATTTTAAGATGGAGATAGCAATACTTTAAACCTATCATGGGGCCCTTCTGAGTATAGGGTCCTGTGTAAGTGTATAGGTCACATGTCAGTGAAGATGACCCTGTCACCCCCAGTGGAATCCAATGGACACCAACATCTTGCTCTTTCCATAGTTCATTCATGCTTGCCTGAGGCTCATTCAAAGCCTCCAACTTTCTTCTCCCATCCTCACTCTCAGTTGATGACCTCGGTCCATATTTCACTGAAAAACAAAAACAGAAGTACTAAGATGACAGTTTCTATAGACTGCTACTCCCTTATTAACACAGCAATCTATCTCTGTGTGCAAACACGCTGCCTTCTCTCCCATTACTCTGTGGGTTATTCAGGAGCACTAAGTCTCAGCATCTCCCTCCAATTCCAGCAGTTCTCCCCCTGCCTCCTACAGCACTAATTGGTACCTCTGTACGACAGTGTTCATACCAACACACACAGTGGAATTTCTCCCATCTAAATGTCACCTTTCCTGATCTGTTTCCCTCTAGCTACTGCCCCATTTCTGTTTTCTTCAGAGTGGAATTCTTTGAAAGAGTTTCCATGTTTACTGTCTCCATTTCTTACTTCACTTTCCCTCCCAAACTCACTTTAGTCAGATGTTTGCTTCCATCATTTCAAAGGATCTTCTAATATCAGGGGTTCTAATGACTCCCATGTTCTTAAATCCAGTGGTCAGTTCTTAGTCCTCTGACTTGATCACTAATAGGTTTGGTACAACTGGTCATTTTCTCCTTTCTTTTCTTCTTCCCTTCCTCCCTCTTTTCTTTGCTTCCTTTCCTTTCCTTTCCTTTCCTTTCCTTTCCTTTCCTTTCCTTCCCTTTCCTTTCCTTTCCTTTCCTTTCCTTTCCTTTCCTTTCCTTTCCTTTCCTTTCCTTTCCTTTCCTTTCCTTTCCTTTCCTTTCCTTTCCTTCCCTTTCCTTTCCTTCCCTTCCCTTTCCTTCCCTTTCCTTTCCTTTCCTTTCCTTTCCTTTCCTTTCCTTTCCTTTCCTTTCCTTTCCTTTCCTTTCCTTTCCTTTCCTTTCCTTCCCTTCCCTTTCCTTTCCTTCCCTTTCCTTTCCTTCCCTTCCCTTCCCTTCCCTTCCCTTCCCTTCCCTTCCTTTCCCCTTTCCTTTTCCTTTCCCTTTCTCCCTTTTCCCTTTTCCCTTTCCTTCCATTTTATTTTTAAGTAATCTCTGCACCCAACACAGGACTCAAACTCACAACCCTGAGATCAAGAGTCACATGCTATGCCAACTGAACCAGCCAGGTGCCCCCATTTCCTCTTTATTAAAATACTTTCTAACTTAGTTTTATGACACCATGCTCCTTCCTCACTGGCCACTCCTATGCACTCTGCTTTGCTGGTTTCTTCTCTTCATCCTGACCTCTACACACTGGAGCTCGCCCCTCTGACATCCTCTACACCTTCATTTACACCTCAGGGCTCTCATACAGTGTTTAAGCACCATTTCTACACTGATGACTCCAGATTCATATTTTAGCCCAGAGCCTGTCCCTGAGCTCCAAACTTGTACTAATCCAGTTGTATTTGAGATAATCCTTGCACTCTTCCCTTTGTCCCATGCACTGCATTCAATCTAACAGCAAATCCTGTGGCACCACTTTCATATTCTGACAGCTTTTCATTACCTACCCTGCTGCACCTTGGTCCAAATCACTATCATCTTGCACTTGCATTATTACAGTAGTCTCTTAACTAGTCTCCCTCTTCTATTTGGACTTCTTGGCAGCCTATTTTCTATATAGGGGTCCTGTTACAAGGCAGGTCTGGTAATATTAGTCCTTTGTACTCCTCCAACTGCTTCCCACCCCATTCATTAAAAACCAAAGACCCTACAACTGCATAAGACTCACACCACCTGGTTGCCACTTCACCCTTCTTCCTGAACTTCCTACATTCTCCTCTTGTGCATCCTGTTCCATACACCTTACTATTCTTCAAACTTGTGAGGTTATGCTCCTTCTTCTGGGCCTCTGCTTGGAATATTATTTATCCAGATACCCTGTGGATTACTCCCTCACTTCTTTATGTCCTGCTCAGCTGGCTTCTTCTAAGTGAGGCCTTCCCTGATGAACATGATTAAAATGACAAACTGGCACTCCCTGTCTTTGCACAGCTTTCTTTTTCTTCATGAGGTCAGGAATTTTTTGGTTTTATTTACTGCTTTATGCTTAGAGCCTAGAGGTGCTTGCACATACTAGTATTCAATATAGATTTGTTAATTGAGTAAATAAATAGCTTTGTTTAATCAAAGTGGGATAGAAGATCTATCTCCAGGACTTTGTGATCAGTAAGTCCTGTTCAAAATAATAGAATCTTGTGGTTCTTGGTAACATGTCTTAAGATCTTTCTGAGGAGTTTTCACACTGTAAGAGGTATCGCTTCAACATGACAATGCACTGACCTTATGATCTTGTGTTAATTAGCATATTGTGATATAACCAAATGATAGAAAAGAAAAAAGACTGCTGTCATTGTGACTACAGTAGTCAGTGTCTGCATGATATGACTTTGGATATGGATTGGATATTGGATATGACTGCATGAACCATCAGGCCCTGGAGCATATGAACATTTCTGCAGGAAGCCTGATCAACTCTTTCATATAACTGTGATGGTATTTGTGGTAAAGAAATAGCAAATATGCATCATGAAGTGCTTGAAAGAGTAACAAGGGCTCTAGGGTAGAAAGCCATCCCACTTCTTTCAGCAGAGCATGAAATCACCCTATTACCTTTTACCAGGTTACTTAGATAAAGGGATCATGCCTATTAATAAAACATCACGCATTATTGTTTCTTCAAGGGACATGATAACAAAATTGTGCAGTTTCCCTGTTCCTGCCTACTTCTCCACAAGTGGGGGTCACTTTGCTGTGATGCATTATATTTAGCATGGGTTGCCATGAGGATTTCATTGTTTGTATGGATGACTTTGAAGTGGGTTTTCTTGTGGTGAGGCTTTCTTCGATATCTGCATCATAGAATCTTTGTTCCCTGGCTAACCTGGAGAGAAGGTAATACAAATACTGCCCTACACATCACAGTTGTCATGCACTCATTCTGCTGAACGATATCAGAGGTGGTTTTCTTTGCTTTCCTGGGATAGGATATATTTTAGGATATATTTTAATCGCTGCTTTATTTTTTTGTACATTTTTTACATTGGGGTTAGAGTTTACTAAAAAAAAAAAAAGGAAAGAAAGAAAGAAAAAGGGAGGGAGGAAGGAAGGAAGGAAGCAAGCCTGCAAGCAAGCAAGCAAGAAAAATCAAATTGGTGAGAAGGAGCTTGAGTTATTAAAAAAAAAGAAGTATTGAGAACCTTAAGAGCTTTTGTTTATATAGGATATAAATTTATAAAGACATAAAAACATCTATAAATAAAATTACATATTTATAAACAAGTTTGTAAATGTTTATGCTATTATAACTTAAAATGGAAAAATTTAGAAAATAATATGTAAAATAAATATTTTTGTTAAAAATTAAGTTTTAAATTTAAAAAATTAAAACTTTAAGTTGAAATTTATTCAAAATTAATTTGCTTTTGAAATTTTATTACATTTTTATTTTTTATTTTTAAAATTTTATTAAACATTTTTAAAATACTAAAATAAAAAAATTTTGATAAAAGAATTTACATTTTTTCCACATCTCCTTAATGTGTGGCAATAGATGTCTGGATTCTCCTGTTTTGGCATTTGATCTGTTGTGATACTCACCATCATCCATCTCTGGAAAACTCCACTGTGTTTGGGAAAGAATGAGAGTAAAAATGTCAAATGACTTCTTACTATTGTTATAAAAGTAGTTTTGACCTTGTGTTATCACTGACAGACTCTTAGGGTCTCTGAGGATCCCTGCCTGCTTATGGAGCAGTGGTCTAGGTCCTTCCTGATCTAATTCTTTAAGCTAGCCCAGTCAGCAAACAACATGAGGTTGAGCACCTGCCTCTCCCCAGCCCCTCATCTCTTCCATCAGCCTGCCCATCCTTTTGAATTTAAGGAATTGTTGCAAATATCAGTGGGAGAGATAACACATTAAGCTGTTAAAAGCTATCAATTCCTTAGTGCAAACAAATTTAATTCATTTCAACCTGAGTACATGAGAACACAAGAAAGAGAAGGGCCCGAAATCGAGTATGGAAAGGCCCCTTTCCCCTGCTTGACTTTTTCTGTTTCACAGCAGGGCCTGGCCTTGGAGCAGACTTGTTTCTGGATACTTTGCTCAAAGCTTTGAAAAGAAGTCATTCCCCAATCTATTTCAATGGCTTATCTTCAAAACCTACCTGGATTATAGTACTTCTGTGGTTGCTCACATCCAGTTTGGGACTCATGGATCCAGGAAATGGGAAGAGTTACAATTACTAATAAAAAGCCAAGCAAGACAAAACCCACTAATTTCTATGAAAAATATTTTTATTGATAACAATTCAGGAAGCTCTTTAATAATGTATCTTCATCCTATTTTGTCATTCAACTTCCTTTAAGCCTAGAAATGCCTTATGCCGCCTTAGCCCCTTGTACTTTTTCTTAAATATTTTTTTCTCACATTATGACTTACTTATCCTTAGGGACATGCATTGCTCTTTCTTCATTTCTAAGAAAGTAAACATTCCGTTTGAGCATCTGTGCTGATACATCCTTGGAAATTAAATTCTAGTGTTAGAATAAAGTATTGGATAATGATGACAATTCAGCATACTGGTAGTTTCTACAGATGGAATTACAAACCTAGTTAATTGGGGTGCAGGGGAACCAATAAACTCCAGCCACTGATACTTGTGTCTTTGCTTTGTAAGTGTTGATTTCTTCCCAAGCTGGCTGCTGAAAAGCATATTCAGAGGAAAAGGCTGACTTCTGTTTTGTGGGGTGCATCTGACAGGATTGCTGGCCTGGTCACCTGGTACTGGGTCCCTGAATTGTGAGAGATCGGCTGAGATTGGGGCACTCTAGGGGTGAGCTCAAATTATGGTTTTGGTGAAATGTGTGAGTTTAGTCGGGTGAAGTAATTTACGCTGATGGGGGGAGTGCAAGAGGTTGAGGATAATTTGAGAAATTGGGTGTACAGAAGTTGGAAGCAAAATCACTGATGATGCAGGTTATGAGGGAAGATGAGAGTGATGATTGAGTGGTGGTGAGGGACAGGACCCTGAATGCAGAAGGACAGTACTTTGCACACCAATGGGGCAGTGTTTTATGCTCTGGGAGAACAAATTGTTGTGGATGGTGAATTTAGTGCCCTGACTCAGCCTTGCAAAATGCTTTCCATGTTACCATGTTTGAACAGAGGTTTATTTGCTGATGACTGTCATATCAAAAATACCACTGGATTATTCATCATTTTAAAATTTTGGTTACAAAATAATTTTGGAAAAACGCCTCTACAAGGAATGTAAGCCAAGGATATATGGCCAGTCAGGAAAAAAATGATACCTATTCAATTATTTGACTGTGGTTTGTCTATGATTTTTAAGAAAAATCTACCAATGATGGCTGATATTTATTAATCACTTGTGTAAATAGTTTCACCACCAGCAGTATAGGCGAGGCATTTCCTTTCAGCCTCACTTGCAGGAAACAAGGATATCCTGTATCAGCCTCCTACTTTCAGGGGGTGCCTCTTCAGGGGAATCCCTGCACCCCAGGGTCAGAGCAGCTGTTTCTGACAGAGTCTCAATTTGGACAACCCATGCTCAGAACATACTGGGACTAACAGAGACTTTCTTATATAAGACATTAATTTTTTTAAAAGGAGAGTTTGTGAAGAAAATGCACAGCTGCCCACAAGCATTTTGCGACTGGAACAAGCACTCAGAGATTTTCTCTTTGCAGAAATCTCTATGGACTGCTTCCTGTTAATGGGAAGAGTATCTTTTTGTCTGATGAGGTTCCTGCCTCTTCATGCACACATATGTCCATCTTCATCTTTTCTGTCCAGCCACATTGGTCCTCTTTTAGATCTAGTCGTGCCATATCCCTTCCTACTTGAGGGGATGCTGATGGTGTTCACTCTGCCCGGAGTTTCTACCCATCTACTCAGTCTTGACCTCTTGCTCACAAATTTTTTTTCTCCAAAATCCTCCCCTTACTCTCCAAACTTTGCTGTATTCTTGTAGTACTCTGTTTCCTTTTGACATAGGGTACACCTCAGTATGCTGCTATGTGTTTTAGTGGATGTGATTATTTGTGTAATGTTTTCTGCCCACTAAACAGAGCAGGTTTTTTTTTTTTTTTTTTTTTTTTGGTCCATTGCTTCAGCCTCAGGGCCTGCCACAGTGTCTGACACATAATGGGCATTCAGTAAATACCAATGCATGAATGATTGAATGAGAAAGTGAGCTTTTATTGAGTGCTTCCAACTTTCCAGACACTGCTAAGTGATGAGAATATATCAGTAGGGTGCTTGGGGTTACTTGTTACACAGCCATAGTAACTGGAACAGTGCTCATGTAACACTTGAGCTAGACCTTGAAAGATGATTTTTTTTTTTTTTTTTTTTTGCCAGGCAAAACTGTTTGGAAAAGGCTTGACTTTTTAGGAGGCTAAGAAGTTCATTGTGGTCAAGAAAATAAGGTTGTGGGATAGATTAAGGTGATGAGAAATGATGCAGTGAAAAAGTGTGCTGGATGGTTTAGTGAAAACCATAATGTTCTTGTCCATTAATACAGGTGATTTTCTTCCAGATCACTGCTTTCAAAAATGTATTTTTTTAATTGAGAAAGGTTATGTCATAGAATTTCTGGAGGTTTTCTGCAATTTTGATTGGGCATAAAACAGGACTTCAGATTATTTTAAGTTTCTTGCAATTCTTTGTTAGTTAGCTTTACTCTCCAAACTCAACTAAAATTGAACTTGGCTTAAATGACAAGCTTAACTGATGAGTAATTTCAATTTGTTGAAAAAAACCCTGTCATTCCTCATGAGTATTCACATCCAGTTTCAGCATGATTTTTGGGGGGGATGGGATGAGAGCAGAGTTGAGAAGGAGAAGTATCTCATCAGAGTATCCTGGATACTAATACATTTTATATATAATTTTCCACAGAGGTATTGATTTTAATCAACTTTCAAGATGAAGCACCACATTTGTCAAAGCAGAAGACCCAAATGTGCAATTTTTTTGTTAGTGGAAAACTGGCCATAATGAATGTGCTAAAATATATTAGTTATATATTAACCTCAACATGCAAGAAAGCACTAGATCATTAGCTTGTCTTGTGAACAAACAGTGGCTGTAGCCTGATCCACTATAGAGGAAAGCCGAATCAGCAGAATGAGTGGCCTGTGAAGATGGCAGTTTGTGAGAAATGCCTGGCTAAGTGTGAAGCAGGGATACTATTAAATGAATGCATATGATGCATAGCATAATTATACCACTTATGGCAGGAAAGCATCACCATTTTATCAAATGGTGAGCTGTGTACATCAGAATTCATGCTATCATCCATCTCTGGGATACTGTGTGAGTTTTGCAGTTCTGGAAGGGTTTCAAATCAAGTTTTGATTAATTTTTGGTGGTTTTATTTGGTTATTGGAGTGTAGCTTGATTGTGTGTGTTTTTCCCCCCCTTTCTTTTAAGCTCTGACAATCTTGATTAAATTTCCCCTTGAGGAGTAGGAAGAAAATAGCAAAGTAACTGTCACAACTTCTTTGAGATGAATGGCTTTAAGTAGTTTGAACATATCATCCCGGAGTAACCTCTCTGGAAGATTAGTGGAAGGCAGCAATGCTACAAAGATCCTGGTACCTGCTAGCTGCGGATTTGTTTTTAATTGATTGTTAACAGTTTGCTCCTAAGGCTCAGATGCAGGGTTTATTTCTATTTTTCTCACACTGCTTCTTATCTCATAATCAAACAACTGTTCTTCTCTTGACAATGTTGGATTCAGTGTTCAGTATTTAAATTCTGTGAGTGAGGGGTTCAGTTTTGTGATGCTGCTTTAAATTTTTACTGTAAGAACCATAAACCAAGGTCTGGAGTAGGTAAGGCTTTGTGCTAAAGAAGCATCTACTTATGGCTCATCCTCATGCTGTGGACTGTGATGAATAGAATTTCACTCACAGTTGCCGAAGAGCAGTCTACCTGGTCTTTGAATGACTGATTTACTTACACATCTTTGGCAAATTACCTACAGTCCTGTATATCTACGTTTGTGCTCCTTTTAACCAGAAGTACAGTATGGAGTTAGCCCTTAGGGGATGTTTTAATGGACAAGCACTTGATTTATTTCACAGTATTCAAGATTGATTTAATAAGTACTCGTTGAACACCAATTATGCCCCAGGACCAATGCTGCACACTGGACTCAAGGAAGGATAACACTTGCTCTTGAGGGTTGTCACAAATTAGTACTGTAGAAACGTATGAAAATATGGAATCCAGAGCAGGGAGGAACCAATGATGTGTAGGTTCCAGGGAGGGGGCATTGTATTAAAGGCTGATAACTGAGAGTGTAGTTACTTGTCTTTCTATATGAAAATTTTTTTAAAAGATTTTATTTATTTATTTGACAGAGAGAGACACAGCGAGAGAGGGAACACAAGCAGGGGGAGTGGGAGAGGGAGTAGCAGCTTCCCGGCCGAGCAGGGAGCCTGATGCGGGGCTCAATCCCAGGACCCTGGGATCATGACCTGAGCTGAAGGCAGACGCTTAATGACTGAGCCACCCAGGTGCCCCTATATATGCAAATCCTTTATGGGAAAATAAAATCTTCAGAATTGAAAGACATTTTTATATTAGCAAATTGGCCACCAATTTTCTTTGAACTTATAAACATGATTGTGGAATGTTAGTGGGATAAGAAAAATATTAGAGAAGAGAGGCCTTGCTTTATTATGCCAAAAATGACTGACACATAGGGAAACACAAGATGCAGTTTAATTTTTGGGCTATATTTAAAAAGTAAATTGAGTAAGAATATAAAACTGCGAGGTAGGAGAATCTTTTCTAAGAGAATATTATTTATCTTTGTTTCAGAGAGCAAGAATGTGAAGCAGGAAGGTTGAATTACCCTGAATTATATTAATTTGTACTAGTCTGACAGACACACCCAAGTAAACACATATATGTGCATGTGTATACACGTGAACACACACACATGTGCACACGCCCTAGGGTTGCAGTAATAAATTACCATAAACTTGAAGGCTTAACACAACAGAGGTTTATTCTCTCACGGTTCTGGAAACTAGAAGTCTGAAATCAAGCTGGTCGTGGGGCTCTACTCTCTCTGAAGGCTTTTCCTTGTCCCTTCCAGCTTCTGGTGGATGTAGACATTCCTTAGTTTGTGGCTGCATGGCTCCCTTTCAATCTCTATCAGTCTTTGCCTCCATCTTCACATGGCCTCCTCCTCTGTGTGACTTAAATCTTTCCCTGCCTTTCTCTTATAAGGAAACTTGTTATTTGGCCTAGGGCCCATCTGGATTACTTAGGATGACCTAATCTTGAGATCATCAACTTAGTTATATCTGAAAAGGCCCTTTTGTTTTTCCCAAATAAGGTTATAATCGCAAGATCTGGGTGGGCATATCGTTTGAAGGGAGCGGGCAACATTTAACTTACTATATACATACATGCATACATGCATGTGTGTATACAGTGTATACATACATGTGATATATATACACACATATCTAAATATATACAAAATATATATAATTTTTATATATAAAAATATAGATATATATAAAATATTAAAAAAGTATCACAGTATGTGAGTATATATACATATATGTATGTGTACATTTTTATGTATGTATACATATCATATATCACATTTATATGATAAAAATCATTAATAAAAAATATTAACCTTTCTATAGAAAAATTAGCCAAATAGAGGAGCAGATATTTCACTAAAAAAGAAACACTAAGTAGTTAATTAAAAATGAAAACTAGGTTCAAAGACATGAATAATGGAAGATATGTAAATAAATTCACAAGATACAAGTATTTTTACCTATTGAGTTGATAGAGATAAAAAAACAGTTATTGAGGGTACATTGAGACAGGTATTTTCAAATACCTTTGGTGAGATTTCCACCCGAAACAGCTTTTTTGGAAGCAGTGTGGCAGAATCCAACAAAAATTTTAAGTAAGTGTACAGTTTTTTATCTTGCAACCACCTTTCTAGAATTCATGATAATCAGAAACGTAGATAAAGGGGGACAGCATTTTAATTAATTACAGCATATTAATTAATTATGCTACCAGTTATAATAGTGAAAGGACACATTATGCAACCATTAAAATCATGTTTTGGAAGAATATTTAATGACATGAAAAAGTGTTCATTATATAATGTCAATTTGAAATATAAATACCAAACTGGATATGCAGTATGATCCCAGTTTTGTAAAAAGAATTCATATATATTTAAATATACACACATCCAAAGACTAGAAACAAGCCATCAAAGTGTTACCAGCAATAATTCCAAGGTGACTGAATTATAGGTGATTTTAATTTCTTTATTATTTATTGAGTCTTCCAAATTATTTTTATAACACACAAAATGATGTTCTTGAAAGCAGTTACTTGCTTGTTCTGTCCTGTGGTGGAAAATTGGAAAAGCTACCTCTAACTACTCATATTTGAGTAAGTTATCTCTCTTAAGAATAGTCTGTATTTGATAGGATTATGAATGAGATCTGCCTTAAAGTAGGAGATGTTTAATAGAATCATGGTTTTTTGCAGTTGGATGAGAACCTTAGAAGTTTCTGGTCCAACCTCTTCATTTATAGATGAGGAAAATGTTCTACAAAGGGACTGCCATTCTTGACCAAAAAAAGCATAGCTCATGAGAGGCATCTCTGTTGGAGTCCATGGAAAGCTCCCTGTATTAGTCATCTATTGATGTAAAAAAAATTATCACAACTTAGTTGCTTAAAACAACACCCATTTATCATCTCTGTGGTCAGGAATTCGGGCACAGCTTGCTTGGTCCTCTTTTTCAGAGTCTCTCATAAAGGTGTTGACCAGGGCTGGGGTCTTATTTGAAAGACTTGTTTGAAGAAAGATCTGCTTGTAATCTTATGTGGTTTTGGGCAGGATTTAGTTACTTCTGGGTTGTTGGCCTGAGGGCCTCAGTTCCAAACTGGCTATTAGTTGGAGTCTGCTTTCAGTTCTTTTCCACATGGACCTCTCTTGTATGGCATCTGCTTCATCAAAGCCAGCAAGAGAGGATGTTGACAGGCAAGGTGGAGGCCACAATCTTATGAGGCCTCATCAATGAGGGGATAGCTCAACCACCTTTGACATATTATGCTAGACGGACACAAGTCACTAAGCCAGCAACATTGGAGGGAGAGGCCTACCCAAGGGCATGGATACCTGGAGATAGATGGGGAATATTGAAAGCATCTTAAAGTCTGTCTACCACACTGGCTGTCTAACAGTCTTACAAAGTTATGGACAGATGCTATATATGTGAATAACATTATCTATCTATCTATCTATCTATCTATCTATCTATCTATCATCTATCTATCTATCTATTTTAAGATTTTATTTATTTATTTGTTGGAGAGAGAGAGAGAGCTAGTACAAGCAGGGAGAGCAGGCAGAGCAGCAGAGGGAGAAGCAGGCTCCCCGCTGAGCAGGCAGCCCGATGCGGGACTCGATCCCAGGACCCCAGGACATGACCCAAGCCGAAAGCAGACGCTTAACTGACTGAGCCAACCAGGTGCCACAACATATCTATTTAGAAATGAAAGATTGTAGGCAAGAATCTTATATCTGTGTGTAGTCAGTGCTTAGTACATAGTGATGTGCTATATATGCTTGCTTGTTCAATTTATCATTCACCTAACAAATATTTATCTTGTGCTAACTAGGTGTTAGGTACCTTTTTAGGTGTTGGGGTTATACCAGTTAACAAAACAAAGGCCTCCTCTTCATGGAGCTTACAGTCTTGTGGAGCAAGACAGTGTACCTCATCAAAAAGTAAATATATGTTCTATCTGATATGGAGAATAAACAGAGCAGAGTAAGTAAGGAGTGGTAGAAGGATAGTGAATGTGAGGGGGTTGCCATTTACTTGCCATGGTCAGGGAAGTAAGTACCCATTAAGGGGATATCTGAGCACAAACTAAAGGAAGTACAGTGACTAGTCATGAGTACATCTAGAGAAAGAGAGATGTGGTTCTCATATCTCTGAGAATGTGCTTCCCATGAGAATGTGTTTCTCATATCTCTGATGGCCTGCTAGGGGTGTAAATGACCAACAACCATTTATGTTCTGAAATCCATCACTCTTTGTCAGTGACTGAGCTTAGCAGGGATGCAAAGGCAGACACAGTGTGGGGAGACGAAGTACCCCTCTGTTGTACAGCCTGGGCTGGAGCATTCCACTAACAGATCTTGTAGAAAGTATCTTTGAACTGCACCACCTTTTAAAATTATGCTTACCCAACCTTCCTTCCTTCTCTTCTTCATCAGGATCAGACCCGCACTGTGCTTTGGCAGCTCTCCCAGCCTTCTCCGGCCCTTTTCCCCATTTTTCCTCATACGCATTCCACCCAATATATCTCTTGCGTGTTAAATATGATTTTGGTGTCTGCTACTCTGAGGATCCAGACTTATTTGTTCTAGCCCTAAGGAGGTTGGCATATTTCAGGAGCATCAAAGAAGTCAGTTTGGTTTTTCTGAAGTGAAGAGGGGAAAGAGATGGAGGAGATGATGTCAGAAATGCATCTGGAGTCCTTTCAGATGAAAAGTAGTTGGCTTGTTAATATAAAATCCTTTTTAAAGAGAGAGATCAAAAAATGTTAAACAATATCGTGTGCCAATTAGAGAAATTAAAGGAAGGGCATTAGAAACCCAGTATCTGATAATCTTCTCATTAGCAGTACTCAACATCTGTCTAGGTACTAAATGTAAGTGGCCAAGTTCTGGGCCATTAAAATTTTGATGTAACCCATTAAGGCAACTTATGGGCCTTAGTTCAAAGGGTGTTGCCATTGTATCTGTGAGAGTGGCAGCAGTAGAGTATATTTTATGCAAATCTAATAGATTTGTAATGAATGATCCTGCTTAATAAGCTAGTTAGACCACTTGAACATTTCCTTGAGAGTGATCATAAATGTCTTTTCTTAAAGCTATTTTACTGCACTAGTCATCTAACTGTAACAGCACTTAATACCCAGCACACAGCAAACACTAAGTTTATTTTGTTATTGATGAGGATAAGGATGATGATGATGATGATGATGATGATGATGATGATGGTTCTAACAAGGTGTCAGCCACAAAAAGGAACTACCAAATACTACTAACTGATCCAGATGAAAAGAGAGTAGAAACTTTACTTTTTAGAGATTTATGGCTTGAATCCCAGTTTCACCACAGACTATAATCTTGCCCTAGGTTGGACTTTATGGCACTTTCCACAAAGCACCTAAATATTTTTACCTCCTCTCTTTTACCTCCCTAACCCATGACAGGTCCTCTGCTTAGCTTCTGAGAAGCAAAAGATTGGAAAATCCTTTTAAACTTCAGAAAAAGAGCAATGCTCAGTCAAGCGATAAAAGCTTCAGAAATTAGTCTTGAATATTATCACTGTGTATCAATTGAAGCTAGATGAAGAGCTCTACATTCATCCCAAGTTCTTTTTCATACTAATTAGATACTCTTCAAAGGTGCAATTACCATTTAAAAATTACTTTGAAGTGCATGATAGACAATAGATTTTTAATATATTTTAATGTCTTTCTGTGTTTCTCATATTCACTGGCATTTTCTTATTTCACCAATGAATCATAGGACTTTGAAGGACTTCCACCCCCCACCCCCACAAGTTAAAATTCTGAACAGAAACTTTGCTCACATGAAAAACTAGATTCAATTACTAGGAAAAGTCTATAATAATTAAAAATTTGATTGCATGGATTCTCAATCTGCCCCATAATCCTCCTTTCTCTACCACCTTGACCAGAAAACTATTTCTGTCTCTAGAGGTGAGCTGCCTTATACATAAGGGGAGGTAAAATACAAAGCTTGGCCATTAGCTCATCATCACAGTTGTGGCACAGCTGAGATTCAGACCATACTTGAGAAGCACTGCCTCCTTGCTCTACTCCATGTTTCTTGTCTTGTACTATTTCAGAAAGATAAGAATATCATGGAAAAGATTTCTAGTTTGTAAGCCTGGTGTGGGGACATTTTAGGGATGCATATAAGTTTTGTGGACAAAGTGACAAAGCCCATCTGCTTTTCCCTGGTTGGAGTGAGCTGCCCAGGAAGCGGTGAACTTCTTTTCTGAGTGGGCATTTGGCTTAAGTGGAGGATAGCTCCTGGCGTGCAAACCTTCAGTGTCTTGACATGTCTGTAGATGAAGCACAAATTCCTTAAAATGGTTTCCAGGCCCTGTGTGATCTGTACATGGCTGTTTTATTTTGTCTCATCTTTCACAAGCTCCTCTGCTCTACTCAGAACTGTCTTCCTTCTATCCCCTGTAGTCTCTTCACTTCTTCCTGCTATAAAGGCCTTTGCACATTCTAGATACTGCTAGGAACACTGTTTCTTCTTCTCTGTATCTTAATAACTCCAACTCCTGAAGATTGTGTCTGAAGCACTACTCACCAAGTGAGTCCTCCCTGCCTTCTGCTTGGCCTAGGGCCTCCTGCCAACCAGGGACTCTCCTTCACTGTGTGCATCAAGGTTGTGTGTTTCCATCTGTTCATGTGAATATAGGATTAGAATTTACTCCTCATCCCGCCTTTTACTATAGGTTACACTCCTGAAGACCTGCCCTGGGTCTGGTTTTGCTTACTGGTGTATCTCCAGAACACAGCACAGTGAGAAGGGAGAAAGCATTCAATGAACATTTGTTGACTTGATGCTTCACTGCATTAGAGGCCAACCCTGGGAGCACTCTATTCTCTAGTTGTTCATCTCTAAGTGACTCAGGGAGTGGCCAAATGATGCTTTGGAAAGTATCCTTACCAAAGAACCAAGCCCCCTGCAGTTCTTTCTTAGTTCCGCTGTTAACGAGCTTTTAGACTCTGGGCAAGTCATTTAATGCCTTTTTGTCTCCTCATGTGTAAAATGGGATTATCGATATCTGCTTTATTTACTCTACCAAGTTATCTTTTTATGCCAAGAACATTAAAGATCTAGATCATATTAGTATGATCCAGACATTATCAGGTAAAAAGGGGCTGGTTGTAGCAGTGCCTTACTCCCATACAGAGTGGATTCCTACAAATGTGTTTGCAACTGAATAGCAGAGAGTTCAAAGGGTTATATTTTCAGATAACTAAGAATATGTTTTAAAATTCCTAATAATGGTTCATTATGTACTGCCTCTCTCAGGTTCAGATATCCTATGAGGGGGTGAAAACTTGACATGTGTCCAGCATAGCTATCCCTTGAGATGGAAAAGGTGATCCGAGTATCCCTTCCCCTGGGCAGGCTGCCCCTCCTGGCTTTTGTCACAGTAGCCCAGAAGGCATGTACTAATTAAACTTTAGGAAGTTCTGGGTAGCTAAAATCAGATGTAGGAAAAAGAGTTATATCTTTTTGCCACCTGTGGTAGATTGCAGAAATGACCTTAATTTTTTTTAAAAGATTCATTTGTTTATTTGAGAGAGAGAGCAGGGGGAGGGGCAGCGGAAGAGAAAGACTTAAGCAGGCTCCCTGTTGAGTGTGGATCCCAACACTGGGCTCCATCTCATGACCCTGAGATCACAACCGGAGCCTAAACCAAGAGCTGATGCTTAACTAACTGTGCCACCCCGGCACCGCAGAAATAACCTTGATTCTTTAGTCTTCCTTATGTTTATAGCCTTTGCCATGTAATTTTATAAAGCCCTTCAAGTTTGACTTTAGGCTTAGCCATGTGTATAAGTTAAGATTCTATGGAGAAGCAGACTAGTTTAGTATAAGGAATTGGCTTATGTGATTATGGAGGCTGCCAAGTTCCAAGATCTGCAGTTGGCAAGCTGGAGACCCAGGAGAGCTGATGGTGTGTGTAGTTTCACTCCAAGTCCAAAGACTGAGAACCAGGAGAGCTGATAGTGTATTTTCAATCTGAATACCAGCAGGTTGGAGACCCAGGAAGAGTTTGTGTTTCATTTTTTTTTAAATTTTATTTATTTATTTGACAGAGAGAGAGAGAGAGACAGAGAGAGAGGGAACACAAGCAGGGGAAGTGGGAAAGGGAGAAGCAAGCCTCCCACCAAGCAGGGAGCCAGATTCGGGGCTTGATTCCAGGACCCTGGGATCATATCCTGAGCCAAAGGCAGACGCTTAATGACTGAACCACCCAGGAGCCCTCATGTTTCATTTTGAGTTTGGAAGTTAGTAAAAAACTGATATCTCAGCTCAAAGGCAGGAGGAGTTTCCCTTACTCATGGGTAGGTCAGCTTTATTCTTCTATTCAGGCCTTCAACTGTTTGGATGAGGCCCATTCATATTAGGGAAGGTCATCTGCTTTATTCAGTCTACCAATTTAAATGTGAATCTCATCCAGAACATCCTCACAGACATATCCAGAATGATTTTTGGCTAAATATCTGGACACTCTGTGGCCCAGTCAAATTGACACATAAAATTAACCATCATACCATGTGATTTGCTTTGACTAATGGAATATTAGCAAATGTGATACAAACAGAGCCTGGAAAGACCCTTGACCTATTGGATTAATTTGCCTTTTGAGCCTCTGGCCTCACTATGAGAACATCTCCAGGGTAGCATGTTGGCTGATGAGAGACACATGGAATAGAGCCCAGTCACTCCAGTTGTCCAAGCGGAGGTCATCCTAGATCAACTGGTAGCCAGCCAACTCCTGGGCCAGCCACAATGAGTAGAACCTCTTAGCTAAGCACCCAGACACACCAAAAGGAAATCTCATTGTTACATAGCACTGAAGGTTCGTGATTATTTGTTACACAGCATTATTTTGGCAAGCAATAATTGATACACGATAAAAGCTTATATGAGTGAGACCCTGACATGCACACATGGTTTTTCCAAAACTCCCCATGTGACTCCCTGTTCACAGGGCCACTCAGAATATTCTGCAGGTGGGAGAAAAGGAAAGCTTGGAGTACATCCATTAGAGTAGGGTACAGGGAGGATATTATCTTTTGGAGAGAGAAATTAAACTATTTAACCACATGATTTAAAGTGTAAGAGCATATAAGCAAACTTTGCTTGGTAGATTAGGTAGAGCCTCCTGCCGCTTTGGATGAGGTCAGGATTTTGATCATGGTGGTTGCAGATGGTAGGTGGTTTCACCAGTGGTGATGATAGTGTTTGAGATACTGAAGCTGACATCTGAAAGGTGGTTTGGGGTGTTTGAGTACAATAAGTATGAAGGTGCTAATTGTAAAGAAGTTTAAAGCACATGTAGGTGTAATAACAGGCTACCTTTCCCCTTCCCCTAGATGAAAATTGAGGAGAAAAAGAGCCCTTGGCCAAGGGTTAAACAGAGTCTTCACTTAGATGGCAACTTGAGAGGGTCCTTCTCCTTTTTTATTTCCTGAAAGCAGGAGGCAGGCAAACCTTATTCTGCATAATAAGGTAACTCTTTGAATCCAGAGATGAATAAACTGCCACACAAGCTAGGAGGTAGGAGGAAGATTTGCTTCCTCTTTAAGGGTTTATTTTGTATGGTCCCTGAGAATGAATGTTTTGTTTGGAAGATATGCTTAGACACTTGTCCCACCAAGTGAGACAAATAAATTTGTAGGCACATAACTGAAGAAGACTGGAGCTCTGACTTGTAGATTCTGTCTATCCTAGACAGTCTGGAAAGACCAGGAACAAAAAGTTCCTTCCCCTAAATCATTGATATAATTATCGCCATCACTTACCACCCTCTGCAACCCCACCAATCCCCTCCTCAGCCCAATATGACTCTATCATGGATTTCTTCAGTTTGGGGAAATATGCACCAAACGAGGGAGGATAAAATCTGAAATGAAATCACCTGCTTTGGAATAGAGTGGGTTTCAAGAATAGTAAGTGGAGATTTGAATATAATCCAGAAACAGGTTAAGAACCAGAGGGGCCAGGTTAGAAACTTCATTGTTCTCCCCATGAACTCTGGACTAGTTCTAGTGCTGTAGGTAGCTTGCCCTACATTGTCAGTCTCTCCCATTAATTTAGATATGCCGGCCTTGTATTACAACCAGGAGGGACTATAAAGGGGAGGGGTGATAAACTCATATCCATCTCTCTGCTTATGTCTGTGGAGGGCGCTTATCTTGAGTGTTTCAGCAATATTCCACAGCAAAGTGAGAAGTGTCCCATGGAAGGGCAGGGAGTGAGGAATGGAGAGAGGACTGAAGTTTTATTTTCTTTTTTATTTTTTTTTAAAGAATTTTTTTTAAGATTTTATTTATTTATTTGAGAGAGAGAGAATGAGAGACAGAGAGCACGAGAGGGAAGAGGGTCAGAAGGAGAAGCAGACTCCCTGCTGAGCAGGGAGCCCGATGCGGGACTCGATCCCGGGACTCCAGGATCATGACCTGAGCCGAAGGCAGTCGCTTAACCAACTGAGCCACCCAGGCGCCCTGAAGTTTTAATTTCAAAGTATTTGAACACCCAACCTCTGGTCGAAGTCAAACTAGTCAGGATAGGCAAGGTTTTGCTGTGGAATAAACAACCCTAATATCTTGATGCCTTAATTCCAAACCTGTTCCTCATTAATACAACATGTCTGCTCTTGGTCAGTGAGGACTCTGTTCTACATAGTCACTCAGGAATGCAGGCAGATGGGGGCACCATCTCGACACATACTTTCGTGACTCTGTGCCAAGGGAAGGAATGTGGTGATTCCTGTGTTGGCCCTCTGCCTGGAAGTGACATATGCCACTTCTACATAGCCACATAGCCATGATTCATGCCTAATTTGTTGCATGGATAGCATGCAACATGCATGGACAGCATGTCCTCACAGGGGTGGTGGGTGTTCTAGTAAGCTTTTATAGATTTTGTAATGGATGATTTGGCATTCATTAATAACAAGGCCAAATTAACGGCCAAAGTTGTTTATATCTTTCCCTAGGGTCTAACTTTCAAGGGGGCATAAAAAACAAATTACCATTCAGTCATGAACTCCAACATCTGTGTTTTGCTTCCTACCCAATAGGGGGCATCTCTACCTAACAAGTTTGCACTACTGTAGTAATGGTTTGCCCATGCTTCCCTCACTCCTTCTGCCTCCTGGCTGATGATGCAGCCCTACATGATGTGGCATGCCCCCTTTTCTTGGAAATTGTGAGTAATAAATTCTTCTTTCAAAGGCAGTTGCCTTCATGTCTGTCACCTTACCATGCCTGATCAAAACAAAGCCCAGGTACAAATCTTGAAACATGGGGAATGCAATCTTAAGACTGGAAAGAGAAATTGAGTATTTGTGGACCATCCCAGTGGCTAACACACTTGGTTAGCACTGTATCCTAGGCATACTACCCGATCTTGCCTCGCATTTGCTTCCATCTATGACCTTAGTTTGCCACACCTGGCATGAACAGGCTTGTGGTTATGTTGGGAGAAGTGGCTCCTTTAACCACTCCACTATCTTGCTTTTTCTTCTTGTAAATTGAAAACCCTTTGATATTTATTAGCTTTTGGCATTCTGTGAAATGGGGTAGGAGGGATGATATTACTTCTCATCCTTTGAAAAGAGAAAAACTGAGACACAGGGAGGACCTTGTTCTAATATCCCATGACTATTCAGTGCTAGGTCAGTCTGAAAACCCAGGTCCCGTACTGGCCTCTTTACAAAACTATGGTGCCAAGAAGTTAATGTTTCATTTTAATCTGAATAGAAGAAACATTCAGACTCCCAGTGCCTATGACCTGACATCCAAGTTTTTTTCTAAATTGGGTGAGATAGCACTGGTAAATAACGAATGTTTTTGAAAGAAAAATTCATGATGCAAGAATATGACAGTTCCTGAGCTTTGGCTCAGACTGAGAAATCCGTACATTTGATTTTGAGTCTGGGAGGAACTGGGGGGAAAAACAAAAACGTAAAAACTTCCACAGGCTTACTGCAGAACCCCTATTTCAGCAGAGACCTTAGAAGCCCTCCAGGCACAACATTCCATCAACAGCATGTTGCCAGTAACAGGAAAGGCAGAAGGATGAGCAAACCAGCTCTCTGTCCACAGAAGAGTGTGCTCTCAAATATTCAGCAATACTTCCTGTCTGTGCAACTCCCTCCTTCAGCCTGGACGGTTTTCTGTGTTGCACAGTGAGCATGCTTTTTGACATTAAAGACATTACTAGGGGCGGCGTGGGCCATGCAACACTTCTTTTTCCTAACTCCTGTAGCTTAGCTTATGCCACTTGAGAGTGCCCCACAGTCGTAGCATCTGGTTTCCTTCAGGGAGGCATCTGCCCTGCTGAAAGAACAGGACGCTGGGGAAAGAATAGATAGAATAGGATTTGCAGGGCTCTAATTCCTAGGGGGAAACGCAACATGACCTTGGCCTCATGATTCTGCTCAGGAGAGGCTCAAGTAGAGACCCTGTTGCTTTGCATAAGAAGTTTGGACAAACTGGGATGATGATATTGGAAGAAAACCTTCTAAATACTGTGAAAATCTCGATCATAAACAAAAGAAGCCTTTTGTATGCTTTATATGCCCCCTACAAAGTGTTCTCAATAAGTAATGACATGCTGTTCTGCTTTCTGAGAAAAATGAAATGGCTGGAATTTTTAATACAATTTTTGAGATTTCCTACCAAAAATGATGTACACTTTCTACTAAGTTCAAAGTACCATTTTCCCCTGATTGTTTTCAATATTTCTTTGTATTGTTATCATCTTTCAGAAAAGCATTGGCAGATTGTTTTCCCTAAAGGGAATTGAAGAGAATAAAATCCCATGAGTTAATCTTTTAAAAGATGAGGGAGAAAAAAAAAAAAGTCAAAACCATCCAAATCCAGTGGTGGCTTTTTCTAGTTAGTACATGTGAAGTGAATATCTAAATAATGTCCCAAAGTATATGATCTTCTGTTTACAAAATTTAGATCACAAATCAAAAATTTTTTTTGAATTAATATTCTTGGAAACACTTGATTTGAAATTTTTGGCTGTGTTTAAAACAGAGTTTCCAAATTACGAGAGAAGCAAAAAATAAGGCTACTAAATCTGGTAAAGTTAAAATATTCAGGGGAAGGTATTAGCACGCTTATGGGAAATATATGAGGATTTTTTGTGTCAGAAGCACTTAATATTTATTTGTTGAATGCCTTAGATTGGATCCTATTATGGGCTGAATGTTTGGGCCTCCCCAAAATTTATATGTTGAAGCCCTAACCCCCAATGTAATGGTATTTGGAGGTAGACTCTGGGAGGTAATTAGGTCTAGACTTGCTCATGAGGGTGGTGCCCTTATGATGGGATTAGTGCCCTTATATGAAGAGGAAAAGACATGAGCACTTTCTCGTCCACATAAGCACACAAAAAAGAAGACATTTGAGTACTTAGGGAGTTGGCAGCTGTCTTCAAGCCACAAAGAGGTCTTTCACCAAGAACCAAATTTGCCCATATCTTGATCTTAGATTTCCTAGACTCCAGAACTGTGAGAAATGAACAGTGTTTAAGCCCCACAGTCTATGGGATTTTGCCATAGCACTTTGAGCTAAGGCAAATCCTGGAGATAATTTCCACTGATTTAATTACAGCCCTTCTTCTGCCAATGAAGTGTGAGCTTAGCCTATTCCTATAGAAAACATATAGTAGAACCTGAAAACCTGGGCTTTTTTTTCATCAAAGTCCTAAACATTCCAGAAGCGGTCATCTATTTTCTGGGCCCTTATTAGATCTGTGTTCTCTCTTATGTAGAGTTCAAAATGTTTTTTTGCATCACTCTTGATTTCTTGATTTTAAAAAATGATACTCAGAAGACTATAGTGAAAGGGAAATTTCTTTAGATGGAAACTTTTTCTCTGATGCCTCAAACATTTCAAGATAATTAGATGGATTATCTCTCGATCTGCTTTGTTACAGATACTGGACTTAGCACTCAGTTTTGCTATTAGCCACATTTTTTTCTGAGTTCATATGAGAACTATACATCTTCACAGGCAACACTAGCTTTGTTGAGTTAGATTCAAACAAGGAAGCATGTGACAAAACTTGCAAAACTTGTGGTTTGTTTCTGTTGCTGAGTAGCTAGGGTCCTCCCATCCTCTTTTTGGTCCTCACTCACAGGTTTCTTTATTTCCAGCTTCCTTTTCCTCAGCCCACTCACCTCTGTGGGGACTTCTCTTCAGTTGGTTCTTAAGAGGTAGCTGCTGATAGATCTTTCTTCATCAGGGGATTATGGCAGCCTCAAAATGCCTTCTGAATCAAGAACCTAGTTCTGATTTACTGTAATGCCCTGTCTTTGCCAGGTGGTCTTGCTTCCCTTGTACCCCCTACTCTTCAAATCATGCCCTTTTCTTTTGGTTCCTTGTTTAAAGCCAGGCATATGTGCTGGTAGAATATGCGTTGGTGTGGGAAGCAGGACAACTGGTTTCTAGTCTGAGCTTGGAAAATACCAGGCTATATTCCTTTAGAAAATGACTTAAGCTCTTTGAGTTAGGGGTGATTTTTTAGCAATTATGATAAAGAGATTTTAGATCAGTCAACAAAAGGTCTTGGTTCTGAGTATGAACACAAAGTAGGAAATGGAATTAATAGAGCCTCAAAGCTTATCTCCTCCAGGGAACTTTTAATGCCCTCCTCCCTCCAAGGAAGGAAGTATTATAGTCCTGAATTTTCTGGTCTGGCTGCTGGTGGCAGTGGTTATAGTGGTAGTTGCCAAATGAATTCTCTACATGTAATCCAGATATCCACTGGGATTTTCCTATTCCTATGATCTAGATAAGAGAGGCCTAACAAGCATGCCACTTCCTATAGATGGTTAGTTTATGGTTTGTATCACTTTCTTATGTGTGCTAATCCTGTTCCACATGGCATGGACCCAGATAGAAAATTCCACCTCTTCCTTATTTCCACATAAAGCTATATTTATCCAAGGCAAGATACATGGAGGCTTAAAGGACACATAAGGAGTGATTATATTACAAAAATGCAAAGAACTTCTAGGTGAATATCAGACGCTGCTATTCTCAAATGTGCCCCCTACCACCACCACCTTGTCCTCCCCAGGCTAGATGTTCTATAAACCTGAGATGGACCTTGATAGAAGGGGCTATTTTTTTCCCCATAAATGGAGTTACATAAAAGGGATTTTGGGGATCGTTTAAAATATTATCTAAGAAAGATTTATTTTAGAAAACTCATTTGTTCATTCATTCTAGGGTTCTTTGACTTGGTTTCTACAGAAGGAATCATGAAAACAATTCAGTATTGACACCTTCTTTCCCACCCCCAAAGAAACAAATAAAGAAATTTCCCTAAAAACTAAAGCCAAAGGTTTTTGCATATGAATCATCTAATTTTCATAGTCAGCCCTTTGGCCATCTGTGGTCATTTGGAGGTCTAGTCTTTGTGAGTTAAGTACCACTAATATTAGTATGATCTTTGTAGAGAGGGAAAATAGCTGGCCAATGACGAGGAAGAGCCAAACAGCATAAAACATATCTTATAGCTTATAAGAATATTCCCAAGCTCTGCAAGATTGGCTTTGATTTTTCCAATAAATACCACTGAAACTTATAAACAGAAGTAAGGAGCACAGGAAAGAGCCTTCAAAATCTGGAGAACAGGCTACTTTCTGCCAGCGAAATATTTCTGAGGTAGGATCTCAGCACCTGGAATATTGCTTGCAAATGTGTAGCTTAGGTAATTCTTGGAACAGCCTAGACCAGTTAGTGACTAGGATATAAACTAGGATGTACACACACACACACAAACTGCGTCTTCTTATTTGTTTATTTATCAAAGCCTGTACAATTCTGGTCACCAATTCGGATGTGTGGGGCTTTTTCCCTTCCACATCTAAGCAGTGCTCAGACACCAGCTGGGTGTTCTACAATTCACCTGAGTTCTGACCCTGAGATAGCCTCAGATCCCACAGGTTAAGGGCTCAGTTCCACAAGACTGCCCCCACTTTAGATGCAAACCATAAATTCAGGTTGTCACCTGTTTCTTACTGAATGGCTATAAATAAGAGATTCCCATGACTCCCTCCCTGAGTTCCATTAATTTGCTAGAGTGGCTCATAGAATTCAGGAAACCATTTCACTCATTAGATTATCTATTTACTGCAAAGGATATAACTTGGTAACAGCCAGATGGAAAAGATGCATAGGGTAAGGTATGGGGCAAAGGTGTGGAGCTTCCATGCTCTCTGAATCTCCCCAGGTTTATCATCTTGGAAGCTTTTAGAATCCTCTCCTTTGGGCTTTTATGGGGGCTTCATTACATAGGCATGGTTGATTAAATCACTGGCTTTTGGTAATTGTTCAACCTTCAGCCCCCACCGCTTCCTGGAGGTCAGAGGGGGAGGCTGAAAGTTCTAACCTTCTAATCTCATGGTTAGCTCTCCTTGGAAGCAGCTCTATCCTTAGGTGGAACTTAAAATCACCTCATTAACATAACAAAAGATGCTTTTGTCACTCTCCTCTCAGGAAATTTCAAAGGTATTAGGAGTTCTATATGCCAGAAAAGGGGAAGAAGACCAAAATTACATTTCTTATTATAATTGTAATATCACACCCTTAATAACACTGTTATATTTGTTAACCCTTAATAACATCCTATAATATTTGTTGATCATTTGCTATATGCCAGGCACCGAGCTAGGTGCTGAATACAAAAAGTTGACTTTGTAACAATTCCCCCCAAAACCTGCTATGATTTACTCTGAGCTTGATCCTTGCTGTTGAAGTCTAGCTGACATTTTGCTGAATATTCATCTCGACTGATTTGTTGTGTAGCTAGTTATATAGGGAAGCCTGAACACAGGAATTGTGAAGTCCCTGCCTGCAGTTCGTACACAATGTGAGGAATTGATTTTCTTCATGAACCTGTCCACTTTGGGTCAATTTGAATGGGAAATTACTCCTCCAATACATTTTTAGGACATTGGTGAGCGGAGACAAAGAGACAAGTGTTGGGGGATGGAACACTCTATTTGCCTACCCCACCCCCATCTTTGGAGCCAAATTCTGATTCTCTGCTTAGTATTTTATTTTGTATTGTTTTTCTAACATTAATTGACCTTCCAGATCTATGAAGAGTTCAAACTTTCTTCACTTTTTGGTCTGTTTTGTCCATGCCATTTCTTTAGCTTCAACTTTGTCCTTTCCTGGAATTTCAATGAACTCCTCACTCTTCAGTCTTGAACTTCTGAGAGGATTTTCCTGGTCTTTTTGTTTTCTATGTAGCATTTTTTGGCCAGTTTTTATTTATTATTGGTCTACTTGATGCTTATTTTATTTTTATTTTTTTTGCTTCAGAAACAAGCTGTGAAAGGACAGGGCTGGGTCTGGTTTAAACACTATTGTATCTCTAACACCCTATCTGGTAGGCAATTAATAAATATGAATGAAAAATAACAAATATGGATTATAATGTATTTAGTTTCATGTAGTTTTTGTCACAAAATCAGTGTGTGGGGGGGCAATGAGGGGAGTTTGGGTTATCTTTTCATAGCATTATCCATGAAATGAATAATTTGGTCAGTATATTGCTCAGGATTCTCCAGAGACACAGAACCAATAGGACACACACACACACACACGCACACACGCACACATGCACACACACATGCACACACACACACATGCACACACACACACACAGAGGCTGGCAAAGTTGAAAATCTTGGGTAGGCCAGCAGGCTAGAGACCCAGGAAAGAGCTGATGTTGCAGTTTAAGTCTGAAGGCCGTCTGTTGGCAGAATTCCCTCTTGCTTGGAGGAGGTCAGGCTTTATTCTGTTCATACCTTCGGTGGATTGGATGAGGCCCACCCACATTAAGGAGGGCTATCTGCTTTATTCAAAGTCTGCTGATTCCAAATATTAAAACACCCTCAGAGAAATATCTACAATAATGTTTGACCACAAAATCTGGTCATCATGACTCAGCCAAGATGACACACAAAATTTACCATCACAGTGGATCTGAAACTTTAATATTCACAGAATGGTCCTAGACACAGGGCACATAATTGATGAGGTAGGATTAGATGCTGGTCCTGTTTCTGCAGGTTCTGTGACTTTGACCAATACCAAAATCTCTGGGATTTAGGTTATTTACAAAATAACCAGATTAATTTAAATCAGGAGTTGACAAAATATAGCCCACGAGCCAAATCCAGGTGCTACCTAAGAATGGCTTTTACAAATGAACAATTGATTTGATTACAGGTGTTGAAATAATTTTCTAGGCCCAAGATAGAGCCATTCTTGCCCAGCGTGCCAGGTCAGCAAACAGAAACTTAAATAACTTTCACATCCCTGTGAATACTTGACCAAAACCAGAACATCCAGTCAGCCAATCACCAAATGTGAAGCCAATTCAGTATGTACTTTGATATCCTTGTTCCTTTTCACCCCAAACAAGATTAACTTTATGCTGCAGACAATCAGATATCTTCTATTTTTCTGTTTGTTGTTCTTTATTCTTTATCCTGTAAAAACTTTGTGCCTTCCACCCCATTTTACAGTTCTCTGAATGGAGAGTGTTCACTTCATGAAGTATAAAATAAAGTTTGTTAGTATCACCTAAATTGTCTTATTAAAATGATGAACATAGGGAACTTACTTTGAACCTCAATTAAGGAAAATGTCATCTCCCTCCCAAAGAATTCCATTTACCTCATTTGAACACCTGTATTATAAAAAAAATCTACTAAGTAGTTATGCTGTATTTTGAATTTTATCAATAAAAGTTTTATGGAAATTCATTTGATCTCTTCTCATATTAGTATTTATATAATATCTTTGAATTTTCCTCATGGTGTCACAGAGCCTTGGCCACAAAGCCACAAAGCCTTGCAGACATTTTATTGAAAGAAAAGTATCCTAGATTATATGAGTCTTGAGGGATTCTAATAGGTAAAGTAATAGGGGAATGAGGACAGGTTGGCCTCGGAGCTGCAGACAAATGTTCCCACTATGTCTATACCTTTGTGCCCTCTGAAAAATGAAGGCACGTTGAGGAAGTAACCGTTCTGTTCTCAGCCACTGCTCAGGGCCCTGTTCGCTTTGTTTCCAGCCTATCCTGGTTATGCTGTAATTTCTACTGGTGCTCAGCTTTGGATTCAACTGCCATTTGCAGCAATGTCCCTTCCTTTGGACTTGGTACTGGTCTCTGATTGATTTCTTTGGCTTTGATGCAGCCTTACCTAACCAGACATGACTTAGCCATGTCATGCAGCCATGCAGCTACTTTGTTTTTGTCTGCTCTAGACCACCATGACACTAGTATTCCCCGCCCTAGTTCTAGCTCTTTGATGGACCTGCTCAGCATACTCTACAATGAAGTCTGGGATAGTTCCTTCTTGGATATGCCAGGGCATAGGTGTCTACCAAATACTTCACACAGAGGAAGCTGAAAGGAAGGCTGAGTGAACCTCTCATTTGAATATGTACTTTTCTAGGGCAAGCTGTCTTTTTCCATATTACGCTTACAATATAAATAAGTGCCTATATTGTCCCAGGTGCTGTGTTAAAGTACTTTTTATACAGATCAACTGAGTTGCTTTCACTCTTCTGAGATAGTCATACCTACAAAATTGTTTCACATTTTGATACTAAACACCCATAGAGACAATATTTGGAGTCAGTGAAAAGATAATTTTTGCAAATATCTTAGGAGATAAATTAGCTACAGTGGGTGAGGTGAATTTGCGTTGTACTTCACTTTCTGTTGTAGGCTTCCACTAACTTGATTCCATTATAGTGTTGAATTAGCAAATAAGCCTGAGGCACAAATAGCTGTGAAAAAGTTTTGTTTTGTTGAGTGTTTGGGAATTAGGATGCTTAACAAGAGTTTACAAAATTGTGTGAAATTTCCTTTTTTTACATTTCATTTACCTTGTCTTGTTTCTCCTATCTGTTTCATCGGTTTTATTTTCTACCCTGCACTTCAGACCACCCAGCTCTATTTCCATGACTCCATAAGAGACATTTGTCTCCTACCCAGGGGCGCTTGCTGCTCTTGTCCTAGAGACCCACAAGGCACAGTGAAGCTCATTCAATGCCCACAACTCCCTTTGGCCCCTCCTAGCCCTGGGGCATGTTAGGAATAAAGGAATAAAACAGGCAGTCAGAGAAAGTGGTGAAACTGCAGGCCCGGATCCACTCAAACTGGAAAATACCCAAGGAAGGTGGGAGGCATTTAGAGGTGATGGAAAGGAGGAATCTGAAAGAGTCTCCTGGGGTTCTATAAAGCTCCAAGGATTGGAACATGGATTGAGCTTGCACATTTGAGAGCTAATTATGCAAACAAAAATGTTTTGCTGGAGGAAAGGCCTGAGGACTAGTTTGGTTTTTCCTTCCCAAGTAGATTTGGACCATTGCTGTTCCTTTCAATTGTAAACAGTTTTTTTCTTTGAATGTTGATATTCACTTAGATTTTTAATTCTTGTGTGTATTTAGTAAAGAAGGGGGTAAATACATCCACATACTAAAGATATTGTCTGTGATTGACTTAGATCTAGATCGGAGGACTCCAAAATTCTGAAAGGGATTTCAGTGTTTACTTCACTTATGTTTTAACTCTTTTTATGTGAATTGATCCTAAATTGATTTTACGTGACAGTCACTTCCTTAACTTTATCTTGCTCTCTGAAAGGCACCTGGTTTCTTGCCTTCAGTTCAGATTGATTTGCCCAAAACTTTTTTGTCCTCCCCATTAAATGGGCCCCCACCCAACCACCTTTTTTTCACTGATACCATTATTCTCTAAGTTACCTAGATTCAAAATTTAAGCTATTTTTGATTGATGTCTACTCTATATCTGCCATGTCTTTGTGTTTCCAAATCTTGTTAATTTATCCTTTGTGCCATGCCTGTGGTTTCCATTTCCATAGTACCATTCTTGATACTCCATTTTTGATTGATTGCTACCCCACCATAACTGCACATGTTTTGGTGTGGCTTTACTCTTCTGTCACATATTTTAGAAAATGATCCACAGAACTTTCCTACACAATAAGCAATATTTTCCTCATTTTATAGGTGAATAAACTGAGACAGTGGACTTGTCCAAATTCACACAGATGATTAAGTATCAGAACCAGGACCAGTACCCAGGGTTGAGTTGAGACATATTAAAAATATTGAGTTCATTTGAACAAAAACCAATTCAAATCAAGCAGCACCCAATGTAGTAGAATGAACAGGAGTTCCGAGATGAAAGCATTTTATAGGCAGCAGGGAGCAGGAAAAAGGAAGTTATACTCGGCAAAAACGTGGGTTGGTTATTTTAACGTTAATTTCCGTTAGGAGTTTGCAGGGGTCTGTCAGGCAGATGACCCAGCTTGTGCTAGTCAGGTGATTCCTGATTGCCTGGTTTAAGATTCAGTTTCTGGGAACACCAAACTATAAGTTCAGTCTTGATTTGGTGATATGGGGTTTGACATTAGTGACTCCATTTTGAGCTTGTTGTCTTGTTTTTAATACCGGTTCTTATGAAAGTGGCCTGTTGGTTGTCTTGTTGCCAGTGGTTCCTTCTTTAAAATTGACCATGTATACCCTTCATACTCTTCACCGCTTATAGTCAGGAGCTATGAACAAACATTCATAACCTAAAGGGAAAAGTCAAAGCTTCTTGGCATTAAATATCCTCTCCAGTCATTCTAATTTACTTATCTGAGTGTGTCTTACTCTTTTCAGTTACCAGAAAACTCTGCTTCGGCTAGACCAGTCTAATCTTTTGTCCTTAATCCTGTGTCCTCTGCATAAACCTTCTGTAGGCTTTTGATTCAGGTTCCCTCTGCCTGAAATGACTTTCTTCCTCCTGTTTTGTTTTATATTTTTCATAAAGCTTTCCCTGTCTGCTCATTTAGATCATCTGCTGATTTGTAATGCCTGTGGCAGAGGCTACTAGATACTCTCTGTTTCTTCTCCTTGGAAGCACACAGAGACTATACTTTTTAGCTTCCCTAATGGCTTTGTTGGGAGTATATGACTGTGTTCTGGCCAATGGTATGTAAGTAGAATTAATGTATGTCCCCTCCAGGGCTGACCATAAAATACCACTCTTCTTTGGTGACCTAGAATATCATGTGTTCCAGATGGCATAGTTAAAACATAGAAGTTTTAACTTCCAAAAGTTATAATGGTTTTACATGGCATAGTTAACACATGGAAGCAGCTCAGATCTCTGAGACACCACTTGGAGGAGAGCCACTGAGGAGACTGTAACTTGCATGAAAAAGACATGAAGTCACTGAGATTTGGGGGTTGTTTGTTATAGCAGCTAGTGAGCATTGTGCTGACTAATTTAGCATGTTTGCTTTGACTGACATATGTATATTTTGGAATCCCCATCTAGATTTTAAAATTGAGGGTGGGGATGCCACATATTATTTCCCCTTTTTTTCCATTCGCTATTCCTTTCCTCTTTATCTTCCCTTCCTTCCCAACTTTTCTTCATTTCCCACCTAATATTTTTTGAGAGTCTAACAGGAGATAGACTCTGGTGATTAGAGAGATTTAATAAAATCTGATCTGGGCTCTCAAGAAAGTAACTGTTCAGTAAGATTCTTACAGTCTAGTAGTTGCTTATATTTTTACCTTTCATTTCACCATAAAACTTAACTCAGTTGTCTAAGCATAACAACAGATGCCCAGTGGCTAGTCACTGAATGCATTTTGAGACTTCATAGGTTCTCAGGATTCTCTGGTCTTGAATGATATTTTACGAAAGACAAGTTGGGGTCAAAATTTACTTTATGCTCAAATAGACCCAGATGGTCATTGGTTGGGTAATATGGTTAAGCTTCTACATCCCTAATGTCTGCAACATGGAAATGACAGGTCATCCTGATTTAGAAAGTAAACTTGGAACTGTATTGCATATTATTTGCATAGCAAAGGACCATTCTGGGGCTTCTGACTTTGTGCTCTGTGAATTCCTCATTTTCTGGATATCAGATGGTACATATACTCCTCTTTTCATCAGTTGCCAGTTGTATTCTTCCAAGGCACCGTGTGATTCTGCATTTGGCCATTATTTTAGTTTGCATACTTTCGCCCTGGACTGATTTTTCATCATTATGATGTCAGCCTCTATTTTTATGCTCATGATACAGTTATATCTGTCTTTGATTTTTGACATCTTTTCTCTTTCTTTGTCTGGCAGGCATTAAATCATTAATGTTTCAAAATTACATACAGCTGAAACTTTGTAAAATAGAATATCTAGTGAAGAGCTCCTTAAAATTACAGAGACAACTCAGTTTTCTCTCTTTTTTGGCCTTTGCTGACCTCCAATTTCACTTCAAACAGGTATCAAGGGGGTTATCTTTGATTGATAATTTTTTTCCTGATCTCATATGTAGGAAAACCTGTGTTTTATCATGGAAAACTTGCTCAAATGTAGGCATTTCTCTCCATTACTGATGCAGGGAGCTTCTCAGTCATGATTTATATCTTTCAGATTAAATTACTGGGAAACACGGCCCTTCGTGTAGGCTGGCTATTTTCACAGCAAAAATAGTCCTGACTTTGCTACTTTGTTTTTGACACTCATAACACATCATTGTACTGCTTGCTTGCTAATTAGAAGCTGCTTCCATTGTCTTGTTTTTCCACTATGGGGATTTTTGTACAACTTTCTTTGAAGTCAACCTTCCATCTTACCTTACCAAGTATCCTAACTGCGGAAGACAGTTTGTCTTTCACTGAGGACACACTGTTGAAAATCCCACAAGAATATTGGAATGAGTATCAATTTAGGAGAGTCTATCTGAAAAAAAAAAAAGGAAATGGGAAAAAAGCCAACTGTCATGAGACTTATTTATCACTACACTAGTTGATAGGCACGATGTCCTTTGATTATCTTATTTAATTCTTACAACTGTGTGAGCTAAAATCAGATGAGAAAACTGGTTAAGAAGTAAGATACTAAATAATTTATTAACATCCACACAGGTAAAAAGCAGCAGATCTGGAATCAGACATGGATATGTCTGACTCTGAAACCCTGGTTTTGGTCACTATAAAAGAATTCTAGTGGGAATACTAACACAAATTCTAATACACAAATAGTCATTGAAATGATGGGAAGAACTTTGCAAACTACTAACAACAGGAAAATGAAGATATAACTTGGGATGTGACATTACAAATTTGGGAAGCTATTCCTGCTAATATCTTATTTACCTTGAGCATAAGAGTTGTGGGCTTGGCTCTAACTACTCTTTTAGGCTGTGCCAAACCTGTGTTCGGTGGTGGGCAGTCAGAGTCTAAAAACTGTGCTAAAAAAGGGAGGGAAGGAGGAAGGAGGGGATAAGGGCAGAAAGAGAGAGAGAGAGAGGAACTGAGGGAGGGAGACGGAGAAAGAAAGAAGGGAAGAGAAAAGAGAGAAGTGGCAACTTGTTTTGCCTCCTGCCCTGCTGGTGCTCTGGGGGCCGGGCAGAACAGGGAAGTGGAAATGTCTTCCAAAGAACACCAGGTAAAGAATGAAAAAACGATAACCCACGCCAATGGTGGATTTAAAGGCATCACAGTCCTTCATGGGAAATAGCACCTCATTATGGGAATGGGTCCTCTTTAATGGATATTTTGCATCCTTTTACAATTTAGGATAATAAATATAGCTTCTCAATGATTTTCTCTTAATTACACTTACCATTTTTAATCTTTTGAGTCAGAATACATGTCACTTTCCTTTCTAGTATCCACTCTTCCCAGCCCCCCACCTATTGCCAACTGGGAGCTTTTGGTTAAGTCATTTAAGGTGTATTCATGCCTTCTCTTATTTTATAGGAATATAACATAAAGTATGACATATGTAAGGTAATTATACTCACATACATAGTTACATGTATAATATTAAATATGCAAATCACCTTGACTTCTATAAATGAAGAGCACTTTACTAGAATATAAAAGTTATGTAGTTTAGATGCCTGTAACATATGTGGGTGACCTATTTTCCTGATTGTGTCTTAACTCTAAGTACTGATACTTTTTAAAAATGATTTTTGATTGACATTTGAAAACTGTATTACATACTTTTCTGCCTTAGTGAACAGAGCGTGATCCAAAATTTTCCTGATATTTCAGATCCACCATTATCATTTATTCTCTTGTAAATTTAGGTGTTGATTTATGGCTGTGCCTGCTATAATGTGTTCCCCTAAATAATTTCTGGATTAATTTCATTTACCTTTAAAAGTAGAATTTAGAATGAGTAGCTGCAAGTTTTCTTGGGCATACTTTAAAAGAATCTTTTTAGCAACCATAAGAACTATGGATTCAAAGGGGAAGTAGTCTTCTAAATTGTCTCCTTGTGCTCAATTCTATAAGGTTCCCACATTTATTAGTATTCACTGTATTTGGACAGCCTTCACAACCCCTTCTTATTTCAGCATGATTATTTTCATAGTGCTGTGTTATTTGCCTTATTTCCCTCTTTTACCTCTCCCTTGGCTATTTTTTTTTCTTTTCTCCATATTGCTTAGAATATTTTTGTTCTACCTCTTTTATTCTACTTTTTTTCTTTATGTTTATATTCATAGACTCACTTGATAGCAGATTCTGACTAAAACTGATCGTCAAGACTTTTCTCTTGAGCCCATATATTCTTTTTGTATTTTTATTTATCAGCATTTATGATGAAAAATTTCTGCTGGAGCCATAATCCATATCATTGTCTTATGTAGTATAATCTCTTTCTTCATTTACGGATGAAACTCTAGCCCACTGTAATTTCTTTGAGATCACAATTTGCCTGTAAGATCTGGCTATCTGGCAGCTAACTTCAAGCACTGGGAGTCAGAGGATCTTTTTGATCTTCCCATTATCTCATTATCTCATTGTCTTTACTCAATAGAGAGAAATTTTTCTTTGCCCAAGAGTCTGAAAAGAGAACTTTTCTTTTCTTTCTTTCTTTTTTTTTTTAACTTCCAGTCCATTCACTTTATCCAGTTTCACTTTGGCTAGAATCCTCTTACTTAAATGATATGAGTTGATATCAGCTGTGTTAGTGCCCCTCTGAGCATGTGGCCTTAGAAATTTCTATTATGGGAGTTTGTCAAGTAGCCATTTCTCAGAGGTGAAGACAGTGTTGTAGTGAATACACAGACCACTTGCTATTAGAAGAGCTTTTGCAATTTAATTCTTAGAAGGCTGTGCTCCACTGGGGAGTACTTAATTTAACCATTGATAGAGGCATATCAATCTTACAAGATGGCTTATATATATTACAGCTCTTAGATTCAAGACTAGACTCTGAAGCTTTCAACAACTCTGTTGTGTCACTTGTTTTGAGGCTGTGATATCTTTTATGCTCTATAATCTACTCATGCACCCCCCTGTGATTTCCCTTGAGAAAAACTTTCTCTGACTTTGTTCTTGCAAATGCTGAGCCACAAAGCATACCTTTTCTGTAGAGTAATTTACCACAACTGTCATTGCCAAACCTCCTGAGAGCCTGGAGAGAACACTATCTCTTTCTCTGCTTTTTCATACTAATATTTTGCAAAAGAAGCAAGCAGAATTTCCCATCTCATTTTTGAGCTGATTGCAAAAAGAAGAGCCAAATGACAGAATGGACCATCAAACCCTGGTATAATTTCCTTTCATTCTTGTTCTTTACTAAATGTTTCTGTGCGCAGGGAATAAAGGGCTCTGAGGCAGATTAATGCAGCAAGAAGCTCACCATATTTACCAAGGCTCTGATTGTTTCCTGGTGTTCTGTTTGGCTGTGGGAAGCATCTTTTCTTAGATTCCCCTATAATGATGAAGTCTCAAGTTTGAAAGGTAGCAGCTCTGTGTCTGTGTCCACCATCTGGTTTCTCTGGAGTAACACATACTGTTAGTGTGGGGATGACGTATTTCAAATCTTCATTTTAGTTTTCTTCCTCCTTTTCTTGCAAGGGCATTAAAAGCGTGTGTGTGGGGGGGGGTAAGGGGTTGTGGTGGGGGAGGAAAAGGGATCCAAGATACCAAAGACACATAGCTGACTTTGAATTTAGGACTAAAAGAATGTTTGGGTGAAATGTTCTTTTTTTGCCAAAGCAAATACTTGATTGTTTCTGGCTCTTTAAAATACCCCGTTTTCTTCTTGTTTAACCATCTAATAAAGTTCTGGCAGTTATATTCAACAAAAGAAGATGAATCCAATCAGCATGGCTTAAAGTCATAGCTGCTATAGTTTGGGGGAAGAAAAAATAATTTATGGAAGAAGTTAACTAGAGTGTACTTTTAATTTGTCAATAATATTTAATATCAAACTAAATATCCAATTAACAAATTAACCATGTTGAAGATATTTTAATGTCACAAGAGTGATCATGCCTGAAGTTATAGGTGATGCCTTATATGTGCCAGTCAGTTCTTTATATTGTTGGTCAGCAGTTGATTTTCATTGTCTATATAGCTCTATGGAACTAAAACCATTTCTCTGAGGTATGAAGGCATGGTAAGGAGAATATTCCTCTGCAGGACTAGACCAAATCTTCTCCAGTTTTATTGAGACATAATGGACATACATCACTGTATAAGTTTAAGCATATAGCATGATGGTTTGATTTATATATATTGTGAAATGGTTACCACAGTAGGTTTAGCTAACATTCATATAGAGACATAAAAAGAAAAGAAAGAAAAAAGGGGGGAAAAAAAGGGAAAAAAATGGTTTTCTGTGATGAATACTTTTAGGATTTACTCTCTTAACAGCTTTCCTATGTATCATATACCAGTTAGCTATTATCATCATGTTACACATTAGATCCCTAATATTTATCTTACAGTTGGAAGTTTTGACCACCTTTTGACCACCTTCCTCCAATTCCCCTTCTCCTTGCCCTCTGCTGCTGGTAACTACAAGTCTGATCTCTTTTTCTCTGAGCTTTTTTTTTTTTTTTATTTTAATTCCATGTATGAGATCATATAGTATTTGTTTTTGCCTGACTTATTTCACTTAGCTTAATGCCCTCAAGTTCCATTCATGTTGCAAATGATAAGATTTCCTTGTCTTTTATGGCTGAAGAATATTTCATGATAGATAGATAGACAGGTAGATATCTCACAACTTCTTTATCCATTTATCCATTGATGGACACTTAGGTGGTTCCATGTCTTGGCTATTGTAATAATTCAGCTGTGAATATGGGGGTACAGATATCTTTTTGAGTTAGTGTTTTCATTTCCTTTAGATAAATATCCAGAAGTGGAATTGCTGAGTCATATGGGAGTTATATTTTTAATTTTTTGAGAAGCCCCCATACTGTTTTCCATAGTGGCTATAATAATTTGTACCTACCAACAGTATTCCTAGGTTATCTTTTCTTCATATTCTCACCAACATTTGCTATCTCTTGTCTTTGTGATGATGGCCATCCTAACAAGTATGAGGTGATATCTCATTGTGGTTTAGTTTTGAATTTCCCTAATGGCAAGCAACATTGAGCATCTTTTCATGTACCTATTGGCCTTTTGTATATCTTCTTTGGAAAAATGTCTATTCAGGCCCTTTACCAGTTTTTAAATTGGGCTATTCATTCATTCATTTATTTCATGCTGTTGAGTTGCATGGATTCTTTATATATTTTGGATATTAACCCCCTTATCAGATATGTGGTTTGCAAATATTAAGTCCCATTTTGTAGGTTTTCTTTGACTTTGTTGGTGATTTCTTTTGCTGTGCAGAAGCTTTTTAGTTTTTTAGTTTTATGTAGTCCCACCTGTTTATTTTTAGTTTTATTGCTTGTGCTACCATCTAGTCATGGTACATTGTATGTTTCTAAGTATTTCTCCATTTCTTCTAGGTTGTCCAGTTTGTTGGCATATGTTCTTGACTGAAGCCTCTTACCATCCTTTGAATCTCTGCGGTGTCCATTATAATGTCTCCTTTATTTATAATTTTGTTGATTTGGGTCCTTTATCTTTTTTCCATGATTAGTCTATCTAAGAGTTTGTCAACTTTGTTAATCTTTTCAAAGAACCAACTTTTAGTTTGGTTAAATTTTTCTATTGTTTTACTATTCTCTCTTTATTTCTGTTCTAATCTTTATCAGACAATCGTAATTAGGAAATTCTTTCTTCTAAATTTAGGCTCAGTTTTTTTTTTTTTTTTTTTTTTTTTTGGTTCCTTTAGGAGCTATAGGGTACTATATTCAGTACTAGATGAGACTGTGAATTAGCTTACCTGCCTTGGCAGGGCAGCAGGATAGGACCCAGGACCTATACAGCTCATTGTTTGGAGACCTGAATTAGTCAGAGCAAGCACTGGGGCGGGGGGGGGGGGGCATTGTTTTTGCTCTACAGATGGGCGGAATCTATGGGCTGTGCTCTATATTCAAGTGCCACTGAATGTAGGGCTGTTGAATGGCCTATGCAGTTTCCTGTGTACTCTGGTTAGGTTCTGAAGTCAGACAGGCTGAAGGCAATATTGAGCAATGACATATTAAATTCCCTGTTTGGTGAACATAGGGGAAAGAAAAAAAAGAGAGGGAAGCAAATCATAAAAGAGACTCTTAACTATAGAGAAAAACTGAGGGTTGCTGGAGGGGAGGTGGGAGGTGGGGATGGGCTAAATAGGTGATGGGTATTAAGGAGGGCACTTTCTGTGATGAGCACTAGGTGTTATATGTAAGTGATGAATCACTAAATTCTACTCCTGAAACTAATATTACACTATATGTTAAATAACTAGAATTTAAATAAAAACTTGAAACAAAAAAAATGAAAAAAGAAATTCCTGTTTGGGTGCAATGGTGAAAGCAGCTCTAAAGCTAGTAAAGCTCTTTGTTATCTTAACTCAAGCCAATACATACTCCAAGTTTCTTGATGGAACAGCGTCACTGGCTTAGCTCTGTAAATTATGAGTTTTTCTTGTCTGCCTCTTGGCTTGAGTGCAGCTGAGCTGCACAGCTTCTAGTTGTCACCAGCCCTTCAGGTCCCATAGGGTTGAAATACATTCTCTACAGTGACTGAGACTATGTAGCAGCAAACTTGCAACGGAAGGACAGGGAGGGGCGCACTCCACAGTGGTGGGGCTATGATCAGCTTCTTGCCTGGTCATGGGAATAACTCCTCCTTTGAGGATTGGAATCAGGCAAATCTCTACCCAACGGAGTTTTCTGATTAGAGTGTGCCTCTGCCTTGGTTCTAGAGATGTTAAAGCCACTGGTTCAGATTACTACTTGGGCACTGTGGATATGAACTCTGTTGGCCAAGACCTGTGTGCTGCTTGTTGAAAGCTTCTCTACTACTCCATCCATGGTCAGGTACCTAGTGGTTGAACCCCACAGATTCCCCTGCAATCTCTGTGGCATAAGATCAGAATAGGTCCTTCTGCAAAGTGACCCATAATGGTGGGCAAGGCTTGTTGCCTCCACTGGGCTCTCTTTCTCCACTGGAAGAACCAGTTTTAAGTACATCACCTTATTTTAACTTGCTAATAACTCAAAATCTGTGAGAGACAGAGACGTAAGAGGGGAAGATACATCATTATTTCAGGGTTTCAGGTATCTCTGTTCCTTCTTCCCCTTTAAATCCTGAAATATTAGAGAGGCTGTTCAGAATTTCAGAGAAGCATGAATTCTCTCAGGCCATTATTTAGTATCCACAGCAGTGTTTTTCCATTTGGAGCAAAACATTTCCTTCTTTCTGTGTCTTTCCTTTTCTTTCCTCTTTTTAAAAATTGGTACTGGTCAACATAATACTGGTTAGCTAATACCTAAAATATCTTACTGAGAATTCTGCATTATACATCTTAATATTGGAATCAGAATGTACTTTAGAGGAGAGTGCATTCCACTCTAATTTTGAGGTTCTAAGGGTTAACAATATTTGAAAGTCAATACCCTTAGAATAAGGGTTTAGCCCATTTCAGTTTCTTACACAGGCTTTCTCCTTGTCTGTGTTGGCAATATTGGTTGAGAAATTCTGGTAGTTCAATATCAATAAAGCAGCTATTTATAGTTTTGGAGGAGAAACTTTATAGAACTTGCATCAAACTAAATAAGTTACTTCTAAAGGGTGATGATGCCGTTTGGAGGTGCTGTGTAATGTTAGAGACTTTGGCCAAGACCACTGAACATTCACTTTGGATTTGGAGAGTTTCTTGAATTACTTCTGCTTGTGGATGGATGGATGGAGCTTGTTTAAAAGGAAACCCATGCATCTGGTCTCATTGTTGATTATGGAATCATTCTAAAGATAAAATATTTTGGTTTTATTTACTAGAATAAAATACCAAGTCCTAGAAATGTGGATTCACTTTAATTGCCTTCATCCTCAATCACAACGTTCTTTTTTTTTTTTTTAAAGATTTTATTTATTTGAGAGAGAGAGAATGAGAGATAGCACGAGAGGGAAGAGGGTCAAAGGGAGAAGCAGACTTCCTGCTGAGCAGGGAGCCCGATGTGGGACTCGATCCTGGGACTCCAGGATCATGACCTGAGCCGAAGGCAGTCGCTTAACCAACTGAGCCACCCAGGCGCCCAATCACAACGTTCTTAATATGACAAGAAAATGACAAAGTAAAAGTAATATTTTAATTTCAAATTTCAGGTTAGCACTATAGAAAGTTGTAGTGGAAATTTCTATTTCCATGTCCTGGAAACATGTAGCAAGGGCAAAACCCCAAAACTTGGAGTAATGTTTTAGTTTAAATATTTGCCAATTTAAAAATTGCAAGATTAAAGAGCAGATTGCAATTTTTTTTGCAATCACAGTTTATTGAGGTATAATTTGTGTATGATAAGAGTCATCCTTCTTAAATGGTTAGGTTAATGAGTTTTGATAAATGTATGTGGTACTTAACCACTGCCATAATCAAGATACCAAACATTTCCATCGTCCCAAAATTTCCCTTGTACCTCTTGGCGGTCAATCTACTCTCTAATATCCAGTCCTAGGCAACCAGTGATCTGCTTTCTGTTCATAGTTTTGCCTTTTCCAGAATGGCATATAAATAGAATCCTATCCTATGTATATTTTTGAACTTAGTTCTTCCACTTAGTTCTTTCCCTTAGTTCCATCAGTATTTTTTATATCCATGTTGTTGACTGTATTAGTAGTTTGCTCCTATTGCTGAGTAAAATTCAATTGTATGAATGTATCACAGTTTATTCACCAGTTGATGGATTTTGCTTTCCCACCCTGTTTTGGTGATTATGCAGAAAGATGCTATAATATTTGCATGCAAGTGTGTATAAGTGCATATGTTTTTGTTTCTCTTGGGTAAATACCAGGAGTGTGATTGCTGGGTTTTATGGTGACTACATGTTAAGCTTTATAAGAAACTTACAAACTGTTTTCAAAAGTGGTTACACCATTTTGCACTCCTACCAGCAGTTTATGAGACTTCAGTCACTCCTCATGCTCATTAGCATTTAGTATTTTAAGCATATTATAAATGTAATTAATGTTTTAGAACTTTTTCAAATATAGTAAATACCCTTATAGGTTCTGCCCAGGTACAGAGTTATTGTGACATTCCAAATCTTCTCCAGTTCAATATTCATTATAGTTTGAAGGAGAGATTATGGTTATGCAAATGATAATTTGCTTCTGCTTAGAGCTAAGACATTACTGTTCCCATCAGAGATTTCTTCCTTTTATTAAACCAGTATTTATTGATTGCCCATTATGTGGCAAATTCAAGTAACACATGATTCGTATCTTCCAGGAATTCAGGTTACTGTCGTGGGGGGGGTGGGGATAAACAGAAAATTGCAATATAGTGTGGTAAATACTAAATCTCAGAGGAGGAATGGCTAATCAGTTTAGCATAGAAACCTTTGGCTTTTGATAATATTTCTCATATCTAAGAGTAGAATGAACTCTGGAATGGCAGGTAATTGCTCAAGTTCATGTATTTGCAAGAGGTTTTTTTCTCCTGATGTCAAATATGTAGTGTCCTTTTCATACCAATTCTGATTCTTTGACACCACTGAGTGTCTAACAATTCAGTTCAATTCTGACACTAACTCCTGGGGTTGGTGTCAGGCCCCACAGATGAAGGGCTCAGTATCATAAGACTGTCTCCACTTCAGATGCCAGCCACAAATGGGGTACTCAGGATACCCACATTTCTGCCATGCTGGCTATAAATTTGGGGATTCCCATGAACACCAGCTTCAGTAATTTGCTAGAACTCATAGAACTCAGGAAAACATTCAGGGAAATACTCACTATTACTGGTTTATTATAAAGGAATAACTCAAGAAGAGCCAGAGGAGATGCTTTGGGCAAGGTGTGTTGTGGGTCTTCCATGCTCTCTCTGGGCATACCATCCTCCCAGCATCTTGATGCATTCCCCAACCCAGAAGTTCTCTGACTCTTTTTGTTTAGTAGTATTTATAGAGGGTTCATTGTGTTGGCATGGTAGATTACATCATTGGTGATTGAACTTAACCCCTAGCCTGTCTCCCCTCTCCAGAGATCAGTAGGAAGAGGCTGAAATTTCCAGTCCTCTAATCACATGGTTGGTTCTGGCAACCTGCCACTATCCTGAAGAAATCTAGGGGTCCTCACTATCAGTAAACTCAAGTATTGTTGAAGGGCCTCATTACCAAAAATGAAAGACACTCCTATCACTCAGGAAATTCCTAAAACAGGAGCTGTCTGCTATGAACTAAGAAAAAAGCCCAAATATACTTTTTATTACACTGCAGTGGTCCAGCTTATTTGATCCAAGATTTATGGGCATTTGACCAGAGCCCATTTCACCATTAAATGGTGTGTCTATTGTAAATGAATGGGTTTCTAGTTTGATTACCAATTCTGATAAAATTTATAAATGACTTGCATGTGTATTCTTTCATCTGACTACGGCACAGATCATTCTCTCTAGGCTTCTGTGTACCCATAGATCTTGGTTATAGTTCAAACTTCAATTATATGTAACTATTGTATTAGTATAGTTATAGAACATACCATTGTTCATATGTTTTTATATGAAAATTTCTATGTTAGAGCTCCTTTTGGTTGACAACTGAATCACATTTATATATTTTTTCACATTTATATTTTTATTCTCCATATTTAATAAAATCTCCACCTTAAAAAATGTTAAATTTAAAGGCAGTTGAACAAATTGCCCAATTTCTAAGGCAAAACTGATGACATATATTATCAAGGATTAAAATAATTTAAATGAAGAGGGTACATCCCTCGATATCATAAAAGCCATCTATGAAAAACCCACAGCGAATATCATTCTCAAGGGCGAAAAACTGAGCTTTCCCCCTAAGGTCAGGAACACGGCAGGATGTCCACTATCACCACTGCTATTCAACCTAGTATTAGAAGTCCTAGCCACAGCAATCAGACAACAAAAAGAAATCAAAGGCATCAAATCAGCAAAGAAGAAGTCAAACTGTCACTCTTTGCAGATGATATGATACTTTATGTGGAAAACCCAAAAGACTCCACCCCAAAACTGCTAGAACTCATACAAGAATTCAGTAAAGTGGCAGGATATAAAATCAATGCACAGAAATCACTGGCATTCCTATACACCAACAACAAGACAGAAGAAAGAGAAATTAAGGAGTCGATCCCATTTACAATTGCCCCCAAAACCATAAGATACCTAGGAATGAATCTAACCAAAGAGGCAAAGAATCTGTACTCAGAAAAATGATAAAAGCAGTTATTAAGTCTACTTTTTCCAATAAAAAAAAGAAAACTATAAAATACTCATGAAAGAAATTGAGGAAGACACAAATAAATGGAAAAATGTTCCATGCTCATGGATTGAAAGAACAAATATTGTGAAGATGTCAATGCTACCTAGAGCAATCTACACATTCAATGCAATCCCTATCAAAATACCATCTACTGTTTTCAAATAAATGGAACAAATAATCCTAAAATTTGTATGGAACCAGAAAAGACCCCGAATACCCAGAGGAATGTTGAAACAGAAAAGCAAAGCTGGTGGCATCACAATTTTGGACTTCAAGCTCTATTACAAAGCTGTCATCATCAAGACAGTATGGTACTGGCACAAATACAGACACATAGATCAATGGAACAGAATAGAGAGCCCAAAAATGGACCCTCAACTCTATGGTCAACTAATCTTTGACAAAGCAAGAAAGAATGTCCAGTGGGAAAAAGAGTCTCTCAAACAAATGGTGTTGGGAAAATTGGACAGCCACATGCAGAAGAATGAAACTGGACCATTTCCTTATACCAGACACAAATATAGACTCAAAATGGTTGAAAGACCTAAATGTGAGGAAGGAATCCATCAAAATCCTAACAGAGAACACAGGCGCAACCTCTTCGACCTCAGCCGCAGCAACTTCTTCCTAGAAACATCGCCAAAGGCAAGGGAAGCAAGGGCAAAAATGAACTGTTGGGACTGCATCAAGATAAAAAGCTTTTGCCCAGCAAAAGAAACAGTCCACAAAACCAAAAGACAACCGACAGAATGGAAGAAGATATTTGCAAGTAACATATCAGATAAAAGGCTAGTATCCAAAATCTATAAAGAACTTCTTAAACTCAACACCCATAGAACAAATGATCCAATCAAGAAATGGGCAGAAGACATGAACAGACATTTTTCCAAAGAAGACGTCCAAATGGCCCACAGACACATGAAAATGTGCTCAACATCGCTCGGCATCAGGGAGGGAAATCCAAATCAAAACCTCAATGAGATACCACCTCACACCAGTCAGAATGGCTAAAATTAACAATTCAGGAAACGACAGATGTTGGAGGGGACACAGAGCAAGGGGAATCCTCCTACACTGTTGGTGGGAATGCAAGCTGGTGCAGCCACACTGGAAAACAGTATGGAGGTTCCCCAAAAAGTTGAAAATAGAGCTACCCTATGACCCAGCAATTGCACTACTGGGTATTTACCCCAAAGATACAAATGTAGGGATCTGAAGGGGTATGTGCACCCCAATGTTTATAGCAGCAATGTCCACAATACCCAAACTATGGAAAGAGCCAGGATGTCCATCGACAGATGAATGGATAAAGAAGATGTGATACACACACACACACACACACACACACACACACACACACACACACACACACTGGAATATTATGCAGCCATCAAAACGAATGAAATCTTGCCATTTGCAACAACGTGGTTGGAACTGGAGGGTATTATGCTGAGTGAAATAAGTCAATAAGAGAAAGACATGTATCATATAACCTCACTGATATGAGGAATTCTTAATCTCAGGAAACAAACTGAGTGTTGCTGGAGTGGTGGGGGTGGGAGGGATGGGGTGGCTGGGTGATAGACATTGGGGAGGGTATGTGCTATGGTGAGCGCTGTGAATTGTGTAAGACTGTTGAATCACAGATCTATACTTCTGAAACAAATAATACATTATATATTAAAAAGAAGAAGAAGAAGAAGAAGGAGAAGGAGAAAGAGAAGGAGAAGGAGAAGGAGAAGGAGAAGGAGAAAGAAGGAGAAGGAGAAGGAGAAGAAGATAGCAGGAAGGGAAGAATGAAGGGGAGGAAATCGGAGGGGGAGATGAACCTTGAGAGACTATGGACTCTGAGAAACAAACTGAGGGTTCTAGAGGGGAGGGGGGCTGGGGGATGGGTTAGCCTGGTGATGGGTATTAAAGAGGGCACGTTCTGCGTGGAGCACTGGGTGTTATACGCAAACAATGAATCATGGAACACTACATCAAAAACTAATGATGTAATGTATGGTGATTAACATAACATAATAAAAAAATAAAAAAATAAATGATTCAAAAAACTTCAGCGCATAGAGGCCAAGTCTACATAACCGTAACAAAGCAAAAGTTTAAAACACTTATTCAGATAATTTAGGCAAAATGTCTGCTCACATATGAGCCATCTCAATTTTCCAGTTTTACTTGGATGTAAAAAATTATTGAAAAAAGAGACAACACTCAATAGGGACAATATTTAAAGAAGAAAAATAGGCAGAGCCATGGGCATTTTTGTTCTACTTTACAAAGAGTTTGTAACTTGAGGGCAAATCTGTTGGATCTATGGATGCTCTAGAAACTGTCTTCAACACAACCATTTTTATTCTTACGTGTAATAGTAGAAAATATTTGTCTGAGTTATTGGCCAATGAGTTTTACTTTGTGATAATGTAGCAATTTCATTTTATTCGATTCAGCATTTTTTGTAGAGTTCCTCTAATTGTAGTAGGTTTGTTCATCCCAGGGCCAACCTATGCCTATATAGTAGTTTTTAGTAAAATGCAACATGAACATTTACTGTGGTATTCCCTCCCCACCTTTATTTTCAGGTAATATGTGCTTTCACATTTTTTCCAGAAGTTTGTTAAGTATTGTTTTCAGATTTTTTAAACTTGAGACCTCATTTAGGTGATTTACTTGCTTATCTGTATTATCTCATTTGATTGTGGTTAAATACTAAGAACTTGAATGGAGTTTTAAGAATTTATTTTGGGATTTATTTCTCAAGCCCACTGACAGTCACTTTTTTTTTCCCCCTTGTCCTTAAATTTAGATGAAGTTTTCCCTTAGTGTTGGCCTATTTTGTACTCATTCACCACATAGAACACACTTATTGTTTTCCAGGTGAAATGTTTTCATTTTTTTCCCACTGCTATGATGCTTTGTTTGTACTGCTTAAATTGAAGGTTGAAATTCAGGGAAGAATCTGTAAATTATTCCAATTCAACAGGAAGGAGGATGATTTTGCAGCCACACTTATGAGGCCACAGTAGAGAGACCATGGGAAACATTTGAAGCTTTAAGAATTAGACAACTGTAACATTTTATCACTTATGACATTTCATTTGGTATTTACAAAATATGCCCAAAGAGACCCTCATCTGCTTTGCCATATGGAAAGTTTATAAATGTTAGAGTACACAGCAAGAGCAAAGTCGGAAAAAGAAAGAATTTAAAGGTGGTTTAGGTGCTCAAGAGCAATGGCCTTTTCTTTGGTTGAGAGAAACAGTTGTTGCTTTAGGGGAAGGTAAGCGCACAGTATTTTCCTCCTGTTCCTTTGGGATCTGGCAAAAGTATCAGAGAATAAACATACCCACCATCTATTTTATTTTCTGTCATGTTCTAAAGGTGACTTTGTTCCATGATAAAGAGTTAACTGATGAAATCAATCATGTCAAAGTGTGTAAGTGGAGGATTTTTGTTTATTTCTCAGTTAAAATAAAGGAAGAGAAAGGTACTGAAAACCAGTTTAAGAACCCAAGTTTACATTTCTCCTCTGTACAGTGAAGCTGGTGTCATCTTAAAAATATTTTAAAAGAAAAGAAATTAAAGGTGGGACTAAGTTTCTCGAATACAAAGCAGGATTTTATATAAAAACTAAGAGAATGGAGTAGCCATCCAAAAAGAACCAGATTATGAGATTAAATGTGGAGAAAAAATTTTATTTATAGTCTAGAGGTGTTGAGGTCAGATCAATAAACAGGAACACTAACACATCTTTCATAAGATAATAGATGTCCTAACATGGTATATTTCAAAGGATAATACTTGCCTTTATTAAGAAAGGTGACTTCCCAAGGCTTATGGGAATTTTTTTTTAAAATACAAATCATATAAATGATGATTGCTAAAATAAAGTGAACAATTCTCCTTAGCATTTAGAAGGATTGATTTTTTTCTATCTAGAGTGATTCTAGGTTTTTTTTTTTATTGTTTTGCCTTCAACCAACTCCAGCATTATTTATAATTTCTTTCAGAATCTGACCTTGGGAAATTTTCCATCTCTCTTCACCAATATTCATTTGACATTTATTGTTCATTGTGCCAAGCACTGTGTTAGAAAGTGGGGGTTCATAGATGAAAAGTGGTCTTTATGGAACATGGGTCTGTTAGGTGGGTGAAAAGTGAGAGTGGTTGCAGTCCACTGTGATACACGCTATGAGGAATCTGAGTGTTGACCCAACTTGATCTCATTTGTTCCTGAGGATTACAAAATCTTTTTTTTTTTTAAAAGATTTTATTTATTGGGGGGGCGGAGCAAGATGGCGGAGGAGTAGGAGACCTAGATTTTGTCTGGTCTCAGGAATTCAGCTGAATAGGGATCAAACCATTCTGAACACCTACGAACTCAACAGGAGATCGAACAGGAGAGTAGCAACAACTCTGTGAACAGAGAAGCGACCACTTACTGGAAGGTAGGACGTGCGGAGAAGTGAATCCGAGGCGATATTCGGGAGGATAGACGGCGGGGGAGGGGCCTCCGCCGGCCGCTTCTGGCAAGTGCTAGAGCCGCGGAGCACAAAATCGGACCTTTTAAAAGTTGGCTCGGCGGAGGGACGTCGCTGCAGTGGCTAAGCGGGGGGTGGAATCCTTCCGGGACAGTGTGGTCTCAGGACCCTTGGGGTCACAGAGAGACCGGGGGTACCTGAGTGCAGCAGAGCTCCCAGGTATCAGAGCAGGGAAGCCGGCTGCAGAGACGGAGCAGAGTCGCGGGCTCTCAGCTCTGGGTTGCCACAAACTGTGATCTGCGGCCCAGTCGGGGCACGGCTCCCCCAGCAGGGACCCAACAAGCAGCAGATCCGGGGAGACTCCCCTTCCTTCCCGGGGAGGAGCGGTGCGGGAACGCACTGCAGGGATCTGCTGGGTTTGGAGACTCCGAGCGGGGTCGGGTGCCAGAGATAGCAACGCTCGATCACAGGCCGGGTGAGCACGGAGTGCGGCCGGAGACCAGGGACACGGGAGTGACTGCTTTTCTCTGGGGGCGCACTGAGGAGTGGGGCCCCGAGTTCTCGGCTCCTCCGGGCGGAGACTGGGAGGCCGCCATTTTCGCCCTGGGCCTCCAAAGCTGTACCGAGAGCTTGCAGGGAACAAAAGCTCCTGAGAGCAAACTGGAGCAGCTTCCTTAGCCCGGACCGACAAGGGCGGGGCAATTCCGCCTCCGGCAAAGACATTTGGAAACCACAGCAACAGGCCCCTCCCCCAGAAGATCAGCACAAACAGCCAGCAAGCCAAGACCAAGTTGATCGATCAAGGAGAATAGGAGAACTCCAGCGCTAGGGGAATACTGCACATAGATTCATGGCTTCTTTTTTTTTTTTTTTTTTTTTTTTTACCATGATTCATTATTTCATCAAAGTTAATTTTTGTTGACTTTTTTTATTTTTCTTTTTCCCTTTTTCAACCAACATCTTATAAATCCCTTTTTTTAAAAAAAAAAACATTTTTTATTTATTTATTTATTTTTTCATTTTTAGAGTCATATTTTATCCCTTCATAGTAGTTATCCTTGTTTTTGGCATATATATATATAAGTTGTTCTCTCTTTAAAATTTTGAGGTACAGTTTCTTCTAACAGATCAAAATATACCCTAAACCACTAGTGTATGGCTTTGTTCTAGTCTCCTGCCTGATCACATTCTCTCCCTTTTTCCTTTTTTTTTTTTTCCTTAAATCTTCTTTCTTTTTTCAAACAACTTATCTTACCAAGTCCTTTTATAAAATCTTTTATAATTTTCATCTTTACACTCATCTTCCATCCCTTCATTGTATCAACCCTTATTTTGTACATATGTCTTTCTTCCTTTAAAATTTTAGGAGGCACTTTTTTCTAACAGACCAAAATACGCCCAAAATCTAGTGTGTGGCACTGATCTATGCACTAGCCTGATCATATTTGATCATATTCTGCCTTTTCTGAATTGTTTTGTTTTTGTTTTTATCTTTTTTTTTCTTTTTTTTTTTTCTTTTTCTCTTTCTTTTTTCTTTCTTTCCCTTTCTTTTCCCCTGGTTTCAGGTCTTTTCTGATTTGTATACAGTATATTTGCTGGGGACGTTGTAAACCTGTTAGCCTTTTGTTCTCTCATTCATCTATTCTCCTCTGGACAAAATGACAAGACGAAAGAAATCACCTCAGCAAAAAGAACAAGAGGTAGTACCGTCAGCCAGGGACCTACTCAATACGGACATTAGTACGATGTCGGACCTAGAGTTCAGAATCATGACTTTAAAGATACTAGCTGGGCTTGAAAAAAGCGTGGAAGTTATTAGAGAAACCCTTTCTGGAGAAATAAAAGAACTAAAATCTAACCAAATCGAAATCAAAAAGGCTATTGATGAGGTGCAATCAAAAATGGGGGCACTAAATGCTAGGATAAATGAGGCAGAAGAGAGAATCAGCGATATAGAAGACCAAATGATGGAAAATAAAGAGGCTGAGAAAAAGAGAGAGAAACAACTACAGGATCACGAGGGCAGAATTCGAGAGATAAGTGATACGATAAGACGAAACAACATTAGAATAATTGGGATCCCAGAAGAAGAAGAGAGAGAGAGAGGGGCAGAAGGTATATTGGAGCAAATTATAGCAGAGAACTTCCCTAATGTGAGGAAGGAAACAGGCATTAAAATCCAGGAGGCACAGAGAACCCCTCTCAAAATCAATAAAAATAGGTCAACACCCCGACATCTAATAGTAAAACTTACGAGTCTCAGAGACAAAGAGAAAATCCTGAAAGCAGCTCGGGAGAAGAGATATGTAACCTACAATGGTAGAAACATTAGATTGGCAACAGACCTATCCACAGAGACCTGGCAGGCCAGAAAGGACTGGCAAGATATCTTCAGAGCACTAAACGAGAAAAATATGCAGCCAAGAATACTATATCCAGCTAGGCTATCATTGAAAATAGAAGGAGAGATAAAAAGCTTCCAGAACCAACAAAAACTAAAGGAATTTGCAAACACGAAACCAGCCCTCCAAGAAATATTGAGAGGGGTCCTCTAAGCAAAGAGAGAACCTAAAAACAGCAAAGAGCAGAAACGAACACAGACAACAGACAGTTAACAGTCACCTTACAGGTAATACAATGGCACTAAATTCATACCTTTCAATAGTTACCCTGAATGTAAATGGGCTAAATGCCCCAATCAAAAGACACAGGCTATCAGATTGGATTAAAAAACAAGACCCATCAATATGCTGTCTGCAAGAGACTCATTTTACACCCAAAGACACCCCCAGATTGAAAGTGAGGGGGTGGAAAACCATTTACCATGCTAATGGACACCAAAAGAAAGCTGGGGTGGCAATCCTTATATCAGGCAAACTAGATTTTAAAACAAAGACTGTAATAAGAGATGAGGAAGGACACTATATCCTACTTAAAGGGTCTATCCAACAAGAAGATCTAACAATTGTAAATATCTATGCCCCGAACATGGGAGCAGCCAATTATATAAGGCAATTAATAACAAAAGCAAAGAAACACATTGACAACAATACAATAATAGTGGGGGACTTTAACACCCCCCTGACTGAAATGGACAGATCATCTAAGCAAAAGATCAACAAGGAAATAAAGACTTTAAATGACACACTGGACCAAATGGACTTCACAGACATATTCAGAACATTCCATCCCAAAGCAACAGAATACACATTCTTCTCTAGTGCCCATGGAACATTCTCCAGAATTGATCACATCCTAGGTCACAAATCAGGTCTCAATCGGTACCAAAAGATTGGGATCATTCCCTGCATATTTTCAGACCACAATGCTTTGAAACTAGAACTCAACCACAAGAGGAAAGTCGGAAAGAACTCAAATACATGGAGGCTAAAGAGCATCCTACTAAAGAATGAATGGGTCAACCAAGAAATTAAAGAAGAATTAAAAAAATTCATGGAAACCAATGAAAATGAAAACACAACTGTTCAAAATCTTTGGGATACAGCAAAGGCAGTCCTGAGAGGAAAGTATATAGCAATACAAGCCTTTCTCAAGAAACAAGAAAGGTCTCAAATACACAACCTAACCCTACACCTAAAGGAGCTGGAGAAAGAACAGCAAAGAAAGCCTAAACCCAGCAGGAGAAGAGAAATCATAAAGATCAGAGCAGAAATCAATGAACTAGAAACCAAAAGAACAGTAGAACAGATCAATGAAACTAGGAGCTGGTTCTTTGAAAGAATTAACAAGATCGATAAACCCCTGGCCAGACTGATCAAAAAGAAAAGAGAAATGACCCAAATCAACAAAATCATGAATGAAAGAGGAGAGATCACAAGCAACACCAAAGAAATACAAACAATTATAAGAACATATTATGAGCAACTCTATGCCAACAAATTAGATAACCTGGAAGAAATGGGTGCATTCCTAGAGATGTATCAACTACCAAAATTGAACCAGGAAGAAATAGAAAACCTGAACAGACCTATAACCACTAAGGAAATTGAAACAGTCATCAAAAATCTCCCAAGAAACAAAAGCCCAGGGCCAGATGGCTTCCCAGGGGAATTCTATCAGACATTTCAAGAAGAATTAATACCTATTCTCCTGAAACTGTTCCAAAAAATAGAAATGGAAGGGAAACTTCCAAACTCATTTTATGAGGCCAGCATTACCTTGATCCCAAAACCAGACAAAGACCCCATCAAAAAAGAGAATTACAGACCAATATCCTTGATGAACATGGATGCAAAAATTCTCACCAAAATACTAGCCAATAGGATCCAACAGTACATTAAAAGGATTATTCACCACGACCAAGTGGGATTTATTCCTGGGCTGCAAGGCTGGTTCAACATCCGCAAATCAATCAACGTGATACAATACATTAACAAAAGAAAGAACAAGAATCATATGATCCTCTCAATAGATGCAGAAAAAGCATTTGACAAAGTACAACATCCTTTCTTGATCAAAACTCTTCAGAGTATAGGGATAGAGGGTACATACCTCAATATCATAAAAGCCATCTATGAAAAACCTACAGCGAATATCATTCTCAATGGGGAAAGGCTGAGAGCTTTTCCCCTAAGGTCAGGAACGCGGCAGGGATGTCCACTCTCACCACTGCTATTCAACATAGTATTAGAAGTCCTAGCCACAGCAATCAGACAACAAAAAGAAATCAAAGGCATCCAAATCGGCAAAGAGGAAGTCAAACTCTCACTCTTTGCAGATGATATGATACTGTATGTGGAAAACCCAAAAGACTCCACCCCAAAACTGCTAGAACTCATACAGGAATTCAGTAAAGTAGCGGGATATAAAATCAATGCACAGAAATCAGTGGCATTCCTATACACCAACAACAAGACAGAAGAGAGACAAATCAAGGAGTCTATCCCATTTACAATTGCACCCAAAACCATTAGATACCTAGGAATAAATCTAACCAAAGAGGCAAAGGATCTGTACTCAGAAAACTATAAAATACTCAGGAAAGAAATTGAAGAAGACACAAAGAAGTGGAAAAACGTTCCATGCTCATGGATTGGGAGAATCAACATTGTGAAGATGTCAATGCTACCTAGAGCAATCTACACATTCAATGCAATCCCCATCAAAATACCATCCACTTTTTTCAAAGAAATGGAACAAATAATCCTAAAATTTGTATGGAACCAGAAGAGACCCAGAATAGCCAGAGGAATACTGAAAAAGAAAAGCAAAGCTGGCGGCATCACAATTCCGGACTTCCAGCTCTATTACAAAGCTGTCATCATCAAGACAGTATGGTACTGGCACAAAAACAGACACATAGATCAATGGAACAGAATCGAGAGCCCAGAAATGGACCCTCAACTCTATGGTCAACTTATTTTTGACAAAGCAGGAAAGAATGTCCAATGGCAAAAAGACAGTCTCTTCAACAAATGGTGTTGGGAAAATTGGACAGCCACATGCAGAAGAATGAAACTGGACCATTTCCTTACACCACACACAAAAATAGACTCCAAATGGTTGAAAGACCTAAACGTGAGACAGGAGTCCATCCAAATCCTAAAGGAGAACACAGGTAGCAACCTTTTCGACCTTAGCCGCAGCAACTTCTTCCTAGAAACATCACCAAAGGCACGGGAAGCCAGGGCAAAAATGAACTATTGGGATTTCATCAAGATAAAAAGCTTCTGCACAGCAAAAGAAACAGTCCACAAAACCAAAAGAAAACCGACAGAATGGGAGAAAATATTCGCAAATGACATATCAGATAAAGGGCTAGTATCCAAAATCTATAAAGAACTTATCAAACTCAACACCCAAAGAACAAATAATCCAATCAAGAAATGGGCAGAAGACATGAACAGACATTTCTCCAAAGAAGACATCCAAATGGCCAACAGGCACATGAAAAAGTGCTCAACATCGCTTGGCATCAGGGAAATCCAAATCAAAACCTCAATGAGATACCACCTCACACCCGTCAGAATGGCTAAAATTAACAAGTCAGGGAACGACAGATGTTGGCGGGGATGTGGAGAAAGGGGAACCCTCCTACACTGTTGGTGGGAATGCAAGCTGGTGCAACCCCTCTGGAAAACAGTATGGAGATTCCTCAAACAGTTGAAATTAGAGCTACCGTTCGATCCAGCAATTGCACTACTGGGTATTTACCACAAAGATACAAATGTAGGGACCCGAAGGGGTACGTGTACCCCAATGTTTATAGCAGCAATGTCCACCATAGCCAAACTGTGGAAAGAGCCAAGATGCCCATCGACAGATGAATGGATAAAGAAGATGTGGTATATATACACAATGGAATATTATGCAGCCATCAAAAGGAATGAGATCTTGCCATTTGCAACGACGTGGATGGAACTGGAGGGTGTTATGCTGAGTGAAATAAGTCAATCAGAGAAAGACATGTATCACATGACCTCACTGATATGAGGAATTCTTAATCTCAGGAAAGAAACTGAGTGTTACTGGAGTGGTTGGGGGTGTGAGGGATGGGGTGGCTGGGTGATAGATATTGGGGAGGGTATGTGCTATGGTGAGCGCTGTGAATTGTGCAAGACTGTTGAATCACAGATCTGTACTTCTGAAACAAATAACGCAACATATTTTAAGAAAAAAGAAAAAGAAGAAGATAACAGGAGAGGAAGAAAAGGGGAGTATGTCAGAGGGGGAGACGAACCATGAGAGATGATGGACTCTGAAAAACAAACTGAGGGTTCTAGAGGGGAGGGGGGTAGGGGGATGGGTTAGCCTGGTGATGGGTATTGAGGAGGGCACGTTCTGCATGGAGCACTGGGTGTTATGAACAAACAATGAATCATGGAACACTGCACCAAAAACTAATGATGTAATATATGGTGATTAACATAACAATAAAAAATTAAAAAAAAAAAAAGATTTTATTTATTTATTTGACAGAGACAGAGCGAGAGAGGGAACACAAGCAGGGGGAGTGGGAGAGGGAGAAGCAGGCTTCCCGCTGAGCAGGGAGCCCGATGAGGGGCTCAATCCCAGGACCCTGGGATCATGACCTGATCTGAAGGCAGACGCTTAAGGACTGAGCCACCCAGGCACCCCTACAAAATGTTTATTAGAGCAAACAAAATCTCTTTAAACTTCTATCTTAACCTGGAAAGACAGTTATTCATGATTTGAACGAAATTAAGCTCAGCAAGAAAATCCTGTGGTTGACTCTAATTTATTTTTTTTAAGTTTTTGAGCAGTTTTAGGGTTGTAATAAAACTGAAGGTACAGAAATTTCCCACATACCCTCTACTCCCACACATGCACGGTCTCCCCCAACTATCAACATCACTCAACACGTGACACTTTTTTTTTTTTTAACCAAAGATGAGTCTATATGGACATATTATAATCACTCAAAGTTTGTAGTTTACCTCAGGGTTGACTCTTGGTGTTCATTCTATGGGTTTGGACAAGTGTATAATGATATGTATCCAATTATAATATCATACAGAATATTTTCACTGCTTTAAAAATCTTTTATACTCTGCCTTTTCATCTCTTCCTTGTCCCATCCCAGACAACCACTGATCTTTTTACTATCTCGTAGTTTTGCCTTTTCTAGAATGTCATATAGTTGGAATCATACAGTATATAACCTCCCAGATAGGTTTCTTTTACTTAGCAATATGCATTTAAGTTTACTTCATCTCTTTTCATGACTTGATAGCACATTTCTTTTTAGCATAAAATAGTATTCCATTGTCTGGATATTAACCCAGCTTAATAATTCATCTAGCCACTGAACGACATCTTGGTTGCTTCCAAGTTTTGGCAATAATGAATAAATCTAAAAACATTCATGTGCAGATTGTTGTGTGCACATAAATTTTCAACTCCTTTGGGTAAATACCAAGAAGCGCGACTGCTGGATCTCATGGTAAGAGCATGTTTAGTTTTGTAAGAAACTTCCAACCCTCTTCCAAAGTGGGTGTACCATTTTGCATTCTCATCAGCAATGTTATGAGAGTTTCTCTTACTTCACATCTTCACATCTTCACCAGCATTTAGTGTTTTCAGTGTTTTGGATTTGAGCTATTTTACATAGATAAGAATCTTGACCTAATTTGCATTTTCCTGATGACATATGAGATGGAGTATCTTTTTATTAACTTATTTGGTATCTGTACATCTTTTTGGTGAATTGCCTGTTAAGGTATTTGACCCATTTTTAATCAAGTTTTAAAAGAATTATTTGTATATTTTGGAGAATAGTCTTTTATGAAATTATTCCTTCTTTGACTTATATTCTTACTGAAAAATGCAGGATGGTTAAAACTGTCTTCCACATATCTTTTTCTGACTTAATGTTTTGTCTTCAGTCTCTTGAGATTTTAAGAATCTGAATATAATGTTGAAAATCTTGGGAGAGTGGGTCAATGGAAAGCATTTTCTATGGATTTTTTTGAGGGTAAATATCTATTCCCTCTGTGTCCCAAAGGTCTCATGGTCCAGTCCAGAGTCTTTTTTGTCTTCAAAGAGGCTTACAAAAGATTTAAATTTCTCTTTATATAAGTTAATTTAAAGCTGCAAATGCAGATTAAAATTATTGCTTTTGCTTTGGTCTGTCAGTGAAAAATACTATTAATGTGAAAATACATTTTTCTTTATTTTATTTTTAATTAAAGTATAGTTTGACAGTATAATATTTTTTTAATTTTATTTTATTATGTTATGTTACTCACCATACAATACATCATTAGTTTTTGTTGTAGTGATCCACGATTCATTGTTTTTGTACAACACCCAGTGCTCCATGCAGTATGTGCCCTCCTTAATACCCATCACCGGGCTAACTTGTCACCCCACCACCATGGTTCATCCCCCCCTCTAATATCCCCCCTTCATTATTCCCTTCCTTCTCCTAATGTCTTCCATGCTATTCCTTATGTTCCACAAATAAGTGAAACCATATGATAGTTAACTTTCTCTGCTTATTTCACTTAGCATAATCTCCTTCGGTCCCATCCATGTTGATGCAAAAGTTGGGTATTCATCCTTTCTGATGGCTGAGTAATATTCCATTATATATATGGACCACATCTTCTTTATCCATTTGTCTGTTGAAGGGCATCTCGGCTCTTTCCACAGTTTGACTATTGTGGGCATTGCTGCTATGAACATTGGGGTGCATATGGCCCTTCTTTTCACTACATCTGTGTCTTTGGGGTAATTACCCAGTTATGCAATTGCTGAGTCATAGGGTAGCTCTATTTTTAATTTTTTGAGGGATCTCCACACTGTTTTCCAAAGTGGCTGTACCATGCCACTTGCATTCCCACCAACTTGCATTCCCACCAACAGTGTAAGAGGGTTCCCCTTTCTCCACAACCTCTTCAACATTTGTTGTTTCTTTTCTTGTCAATTTTTTCCATTCTAACTAGTGTAAGGTAGTATCTCAATGTGGTTTTGATTTGAATTTCCCTGATTGCTAATGATGATGAACATTTTTTCATGTGTCTGTTAGCCATTTATATGTTTTCCTTTGAGAAGTGTCTGTTCATGTCTTCTGCCCATTTTTTTGACTTATTTGTTTTTTGGGTGCTGAGTTTGAGAAGTTCTTTATAGATCTTGGATATCAGCCCTTTGTCTGTAGTGTCATTTGCAAATATTTTCTCCCATTCCATGGGTTGCCTCTTTGTTTTGTTGACTGTTTCTTTTGCTGTGCAGAAGCTTTTTATCTTGATAAAGTTCCAGAAGTTCATTTTTGCTTTTGTTTCCCTTGCCTTTGGAGATGTGTCTTGAAAGAAGTTACTGTGGCCGATGTCCAAGAGGTTACTGCCTATGTTCTCCTCTAGGACTTTATTGGATTCCTGTCTCACATTGAGGTCTTTCATCCACTTTGAGTTTATCTTTGTGTATGGTGTAAGACAATGGTCAAGTTTCATTCTTCTGTATATAGCTGTCCAGTATTCCCAGCACCATTTATTGAAGAGACTGTCTTTTTTGCATTGCATATTTTTTCCTGCTTTGTTGAAGATTAGTTGACCATAGAGTTGAGGGTCCATATCTGGGCTCTATATTCTGTTCCATTGGTCTATGTATCTGTTTTTGTGCCAGTATCATGCTGTCTTGGTGATCATAGCTTTGTTATATAGCTTGAAATCAGGCAACATGATGCCCCCAGTTTTGTTTTTCTTTTTCAACATTTCCTTGGCGATTCAGGGTCTTTTTTGATTCCATACAAATTTTGGGATTGTTTGTTCTAGCGTTTTGAAAAATGCCATTGTTATTTTGATTGGGATGGCATTGAAAGTATAGATTGCTCTGGGCAGCGTAGGCATTTTAACAATGTTTATTCTTCCAATCCATGAGCATGGAATGTTTTTCCATCTTTTTGTGTCTTCTTTAATTTCTTTCATAAGTGTTTTGTAGTTCCTAGAGTATAGATCCTTTATCTCTTTGGTTAGGTTTATTCCAAGGTATCTTATCGTTTTTGGTGCTATTGTAAATGGAATTGATTCTCTAATTTCTCTTTTTACAGTTAAATTGTTAGTGTATAAGAAAGCTACTGATTTCTGTGCATTGACTTTCTATCCTGCCACATTGCTGTATTGTTGTATGAGTTCTAGTAATTTGGGAGTGTAGTCTTTTGGGTTTTCCACATAAAGTGATACAGGATTCCTATTATCTTTATGTGAATAAAAGACACACACATACATACACACACACTTCTGCAATTGACTAGAATTCAGAAAACCACATTCTTATGGCTATTCTTTTGGCCTGTTTTTACTTTTGATGGTTTTTGTTGAAATGAGGCTTTAGATGAGAGTTTAGTGCAGTCTAGAGTAGACTTTCAAATTTGGAACTTTCTTTGACTTGATACAAATTTCTAGTCAATTGGAAACTTCACAAGGAAAAAGAAAAAACAAAAAAAAGCACAATTAGACCTTTAACTGTAAGTCAGTTTCATGGAACTATTTATTTTAAAATTGTTATTTAAAATATGGTTCCGTTTCTTAGTATATTATTTCAACATATCCATATCTATATTACTAGATAATGCATACTGTCTGCTTTTGTAACTTTGTACAAGTTCATACAATACTGTTTGTCTCAATACATGCTGGTAGAATGTTCAGAAAGGTAACTGGTGTGTGAGAGACCATCTTTAGGAGCCCATCTACATCTAAGTCCTGTTTGGCAATTTTCTTTACTAATGTGGGGGGAAACCCCCTCAGAAGGGGCACAGCAGACATATGAAAGTTTATTACCATACTGCCAGCATTTGACCTTAGAGCCAGTCCAAATGACAAAGGAGCTGCAGGATATGAAACATTTGCATTACAATGTCATGGCAAAATTACTGAAATTATTAACCATCCAAGTGGGATGATGGATGTTACAGGGTGGTGACGTCCTTGACAGAACATATTGCTGAATTACCTTCTTTTGGTACTAGCATACAGTCACGTTCCTATGATCAAGTACTATTCCAAATGAATATGAAGTGAATTTATAAGGTGAGAATATTTAAAGATCTTATCCAGTAAAAGAGCAAATTAAATTATAGAAACTATGAAACTCATAAAAGAAAACATAGGGCAAAATTTTCATGACACTGGATTTGGCAATCATTTCTTGGATATGATACCAAAGGCACAGGCAATAAGAGATAAAAATAGACAAATTAGACTTCATGAAAAAAACTAATTTTCTACATAAAAAGGTACTATCAACAGAGTAAAAAGACAACCCACAAGATGGGAGAAAATATTTGCAAATCATAAATCTGATATACATATGGATATGGATAAAGAGTTAGTATTCAGAAAATATAGGGAACTCCTGAAACTCAACAACAAAAAACAAATAGTCCAATTAAAAAATGTCAAAGGCCTTGAATAGATATTTCTCTAAAGAAGATGTACTAATGGCCAGTAAGCACATGAAAAGTTGCTCAACATCACTCATCATTAGGGGAGTGCAAATCAAAGCTACAATGACATATCACCTCACACCCCCTAGGATGTCCACTACCATAAAAATAGAAAACGAGTGTTGGCAAGGATGTAGAAAAACTGGAATGCTTGTGCAGTATTGGTGGGAATACAAACTGGTGCAGCTGCTGTGGAAAATAGTCTGGTACCTCAAAAAATTAAACAGAATTACCATATGATCCAGCAATCCCACTTCCAGGTGTATACCCAAAAGAATTGAAAACAGGATTTGGAAGAGATACTTGTACACCCATGTTCATAATACCATTATTTACAATAGCTAACATGCGGAAGCAACTCAAGTGTCCATCAGTAGATGAATAAGCAAAATGTGATCTATCTACACGATGGAATGTTATTCAGCCTTAAAAAGGAAGAAACTTCTGACATTTGCTACAACATAGATGAATCTTGAGGACATTATACTGAATGAAATAAACCAATCACAAAGGACAAGTACTGTATGATTCCACTTACATAGGTACTTAGAGTCATCAAAATTATAGAGACTGAAGTAGAATCGTGGTTGGCAGGGACCGGGGGGAGGGTGGAATGGTGAGTTATTGTTTAATGGTATAGAGTTTTAGTTTTATAGGATGAAAACAGTTCTAGAGGTGGATGGTGGTGATGATTGCACAACATTATCAGAGTATTTAATACCACTGAACTATACACTTAAAATGGTTAAGATGGTAAATTTTATGTTATGTGTATTTTACCACAATAAAAAAATGGGGAAAATGAAATTATACAGGTCATATTATCAAACACTGATCTATAGAATTACAAATAAATAAAAATATATACTCCCCCCAAAAAAATTCTTTTTGTGGTTTTATGACAAATCCTTCTATTTTGGCACTTGAACAGAAGACCCATAGGTTTAAAAGGAACTGTTCTGTCACTTTAGCTAAAGGGTAATTTAATGATTTTTAAAAGTAGAATTTATGGTCTGGTAGGTAGGACTCATGAATAGAATCTGGAAAGGCTTTAATTTTAGTGATGGAATTAATGACGCCTCTCTGATCTTTTTATAAGGCTATGAAGCCCTATGACTTAGTTTCCCCATTTGTTAAAAACAGAATGCAATAAAATAGTTTGAATATTTATAAGGTTATATAGTAACATTAATTAGGTACCATTAAGATTCTAAACTATCTGTGATGGACTTACATAATTCTGAAAAAAATAGAGTGTCTTTAAGCAAGTTACTTAATGTAATTGTCTTTTAATTAGTTAATATTTGGGAAATATTTAAAGGTGAAGTGGATGTTGGGATATAAATTTATCCAGATTTGCAGCAAAACAGACTTTAGCAATATTCTATTTTTCTGGATGAAAGTGTATTACATAGTGATGAAATCTCCAGCAATAGGAAGATTCTAGAATGCTCATCATAGGCAGTTTTCATGTAATCTTAAAGTACCAGACATAAATAGAGCACAGCTTTACCACAGAGTGATCTGATTCAGTAGAGTAATAATACTAGACTGTTTTGGGTGATAATGAAATTGGAAATAATTTGTTATATGTTTACTTTTATGGAACTAATTGTGGGAATTCAGACATAAAGCTGTAAAATCAAGTAAGTTGATTATTAGAAACCAAATTTATGTGTCAGTTCCATATCTTAGAAGATTGTATGCTTCAAAGTTAAAGTATCTGACTTATCAGAAAAGTTTTTATGTGAGAGATTATAGTATTAAAGCCATTTTATTGGGTTTAAATGTGGGAGAAGAGTCTCATAGAAAATTTTCCTTTTTGTCTCTTAATTTGTACCAACTCCTTGTAGAGGGCATACCTATTACATGGTAATCATTGTTATTAATTATGACAAGACAAAGCAATATTAAGATAATTACTTGAGACAAAGTAATCAAATTCTGGATCATTAAGGCCAGTGATTTATGCTCAGTTGAGTATGTTAATTAAATTTTAGTTCTTCTGAAACCAGTAATCCATATCCATAAATATTTATTGATTTAGAGTATTTCATTAATGAAAGCATCCCAAAACTGGATTCTTTGCAGATGGGTTTTGGTGTTTTTGGATATCCCATGGAATTAAATAAATTGTTAATCTTGAAGAGATTATAAAATATATATATTTTATAAAACAAATATTCTATAAGAACCTAAAATAGAAAGCAGTGATCACCTGGAACCTGTTTGAATTTGCATTGTCATTAAACCAAATTTCTTTCTTCCTACCTGCCTTCCTGCCTCCCTTTTGATGTGCTACTGCTCCCATAGATCAAATATGGCAAACATAGCATCTGACAAAGTCTCCTAGGCTTTCCTTGTGAACTAGCTGTAGAAAAGCAGATAATACATTTGCATAGTTTTCAGCCCCTTTGGACAGCTATATTCAGGATGTGCTGATGAATCAATATTAGCCTTAAGTAGATGTGGAGTAATATGACAAAGGGTTAAGTCATTGCTCAAGTTCCATTCAATGTATGTATTTTTGCCAGTGCTTTGACTATGAAGGTACTCTGTAAATATATGTTGAATCAACAAATGGATGATTTATATAAAATATAGAAGGTATGCTTTTTAGATGATGAGAATCAAAGAAGTAGATAACAGAATTCAGAATTATACTTTGAGGTTAGAATAAAAGGCTGAGATCAACTAGGTGAAACTTTATAGGGATAGAAGCCAAGTTGTAAATATAGTTGCTTTTTTAAAATATAAATATCATGTAGTAGCTTGGCAGCAGTTCCTATGAAAAAGACTTTAAAAGGATGGAGGTTGTATGGGACTCAGCTGCTAAAATTAACTTATTGAGACTTTTAATCATGACTTTTAATAATGAGAAACTAGCCTGGTGCCTAGGACATGAAGGACACTTATGAGAGTTTGGCTGAATGGTGCAAACTGTATTTTTCATGGATAGTCACAATAATATCTTTCATCCCACATACTCTTCTGTATTGTGACAAGAGATGGAGTCTGTCTCTGCCTCCTTCAGTATGGACGGATACGGTGACTGCTTTAAGCAATAAAATAAGTATAAGCAAAATGACATTGTGTCAGTTTGGGGCATAGCCCTTAAATGTCTTCACAGTTTCTGCTTTCTGCTTATTATAAGTTAGCTGCCACATTACAAGTGAGACAGACAACCTTGGGACCATCAAGTGGTACATAGTCCATGCCAAATGATAACTCTTTGGGAGACTGAGAAAGCAGGTGGAGAGAGAGGAGACAAGGATCAATGAAGTGAGTAACGAGGCCACATTAGATGCACATCTTACTCGAACTTTCATAGACTATATAGTGAGCTGCTGACTTGCAACCACTTCAGAGACCTTAACCAAGAACTGCAGATAAGGCCAATTAGACCACACACACTGTAAAATAAAAATAATACATTGTTGTTTTAAATCACTAATGTTTGGTGGTGTTTTTTAAAAATTTTTTTATTGTTATGGTAATCACCATATATTACATCATTAGTTTTGGATGTAGTGTTCCATGATTCATTGTTTGTGCATCACACCCAGTGCTCCATGCAGAACGTGCCCTCTTTAATGGTGTTGTTTTTAATGTAGAAATCACTAACTGGAACTCTCAATGATTGACAGAATGTGTAATTAGATTCTAGATGGACATTTGTGTTGATGGCATCCATCTTCAGTCTTTCTAGGAAAAGGGAAGAAAAGTGGGAAAGAAAGGATGGTAATTGTGTCAAACTGTAAAGAGCTCTTAGTGGGAGGCTGAGTAGACTTAGTTTTACCCCCTAGAGCAGAACTGAGAGCATGAATGAAACAGGCTGGAAGCCACCTGCCCTTTGGAGGAAGATGGAGTATTGTAGCAACTGGAGTTATCACTCATGAAACCAGCCGCTCTGCCAGTCTGACTTACCTGTGAGGAGATTTTCATCAGGCAAGGCTTTAAAGGATCATCTGCTTTTAGATGCAGAAGTGAGTCCTATACAGGGTGCAGAGTTGACAGGGGCAGTATGGGAAAGTTGAACCAGTGTGTAAAGATAATGTTTGCTAATTCTAGAAAGACTGTGATCACATTTGAGTGTCCATGTCAAAGAACATTGATGATCTTCCCTTAGAATTTTGAAGTTTTGTCATTTAGAGATCATCTATTGCATATGTAGTTCAACTATAAAGAAATGAATGTTCTATGAAAACCTTATTTCCTGCCCATTTGTTGAAGTGAGGCCCAAATGTTGTCTTACCTTGTAAAAGGAAGAATTAAGACAATTATCTGAAAAATTCAGACTTTAGTACACTTGTATTTTTCTACAGAAAATGTAGTATAGAACAGTTGTTTTCAAACTTTGTTGCACATGGAATTGCCCAAGGAGCTTATAAAAAAAATTTCACTGCCCAGGCAGTACCCCATAGAAATTACATTGGAACTCTCAAAATATGTACTAAGAAATAGAGGTCAAGAAAATGTATTTTTAAAAATAATCCAAAAGCGAAGAAACACATTGACAACAATACAATAATAGTGGGGGACTTTAACACCCCCCTGACTGAAATGGACAGATCATCTAAGCAAAAGATCAACAAGGAAATAAAGACTTTAAATGACACACTGGACCAAATGGACTTCACAGACATATTCAGAACATTCCATCCCAAAGCAACAGAATACACATTCTTCTCTAGTGCCCATGGAACATTCTCCAGAATTGATCACATCCTAGGTCACAAATCAGGTCTCAACAGGTACCAAAAGACTGGGATCATTCCCTGCATGTTTTCAGACCACAATGCATTGAAACTAGAACTCAATCACAAGAGGAAAGTCGGAAAGAACTCAAATATATGGAGGCTAAAGAGCATCCTACTAAAGAATGAATGGGTCAACCAGGAAATTAAAGAAGAATTAAACAAATTCATGGAAACCAATGAAAATGAAAACACAACTGTTCAAAATCTTTGGGATACAGCAAAGGCAGTCCTGAGAGGAAAGTATATAGCAATACAAGCCTTTCTCAAGAAACAAGAAAGGGCTCAAATAGACAACTTAACCCTACACCTAAAGGAGCTGGAGAAAGAACAGCAAATAAAGCCTAAACCCAGCAGGAGAAGAGAAATAATAAAGATCAGAGCAGAAATCAATGAACTAGAAATCAAAAGAATAGTAGAACAGATCAGCGAAACTAGGAGCTGGTTCTTTGAAAGAATTAACAAGATTGATAAACCCCTGGCCAGACTTATCAAAAAGAAAAGAGAAAGGACCCAAATCAACAAAATCATGAATGAAAGAGGAGAGATCACAACCAACACCAAAGAAATACAAACAATTATAAGAACATATTATGAGCAACTCTATGCCAGCAGATTAGATAACCTGGAAGAAATGGGTGCATTCCTAGAGATGTATCAACTACCAAAATTGAACCAAGAAGAAATAGAAAACCTGAACAGACCTATAGCCACTAAGGAAATTGAAGCAGTCATCAAAAATCTCCCAACAAACCAAAGCCCGGGGCCAGATGGCTTCCCAGGGGAATTCTATCAGACATTTAAAGAAGAATTAATACCTGCTCTCCTGAAACTGTTCCAAAAAATAGAAATGGAAGGAAAACTTCCAAACTCATTTTATGAGGCCAGCATTACCTTGATCCCAAAACCAGACAGAGACCCCATCAAAAAGGAGAATTACAGACCAATATCCTTGATGAACATGGATGCAAAAATTCTCACCAAAATACTAGCCAATAGAATCCAACAGTACATTAAAAGGATTATTCACCACGACCAAGTGGTATTTATCCCTGGGCTGCAAGGCTGGTTTAACATCCGCAAATCAATCAATGTGATACAATACATTAACAAAAGAAAGAACAAGAATCATATGATCCTCTCAATAGATGCAGAAAAAGCATTTAACAAAGTACAGCATCCTTTCTTGATCAAAACTCTTCAGAGTAGAGGGATAGAGGGTACATACCTCAATATCATAAAAGTCATCTATGAAAAACCTACAGCGAATATCATTCTCAATGGGGAAAAGCTGAGAGCTTTTCCCCTAAGGTCAGGAACGCGGCAGGGATGTCCACTATCACCACTGCTATTCAATATAGTATTAGAAGTCCTAGCCACAGCAATCAAACAACAAAAAGAAATCAAAGGCATCCAAATCGGTAAAGAGGAAGTCAAACTCTAACTGTTTGCTGATGATATGATACTTTATGTGGAAAACCCAAAAGACTCCCCCCCAAAACTGCTAGAACTAATACAGGAATTCAGTAAAGTAGCAGGATATAAAATCAATGCACAGAAATCAGTGGCATTCCTATACACCAACAACAAGACAGAAGAGAGACAAATCAAGGAGTCGATCCCATTTACAATTGCCCCCAAAACCATAAGATACCTAGGAATAAATTTAACCAAAGAGGCAAAGGATCTGTATGCAGAAAACTATAAAAGACTCATGAAAGAAATTGAAGAAGACACAAAGAAATGGAAAAATGTTCCATGCTCATGGATTGGGAGAACCAACATTGTGAAGATGTCAATGCTATCTAGAGCAATCTACACATTCAATGCAATCCCCATCAAAATACCATCCACTTTTTTCAAAAAAATGGAACAAATAATCCTAAAATTTGTATGGAACCAGAAGAGACCCCGAATAGCCAGAGGAATCTTGAAAAAGAAAAGCAAAGCTGGCGGCATCACAATTCCGGACTTCCAGCTCTATTACGAAGCTGTCATCATCAAGACAGTATGGTACAGGCACAAAAACAGACACATAGATCAATGGAACAGAATCGAGAGCCCAGGAATGGACCCTCAACTCTATGGTCAACTCATCTTTGACAAAGCAGGAAAGAATGTCCAATGGCAAAAAGACAGTCTCTTCAACAAATGGTGTTGGGAAAATTGGACAGCCACATGCAGAAGAATGAAACTGGACCATTTCCTTACACCACACACAAAAATAGACTCCAAATGGTTGAAAGACCTAAACGTGAGACAGGAGTCCATCAAAATCCTAAAGGAGAACACAGGTAGCAACCTCTTCGACCTCAGCCGCAGCAACTTCTTCCTAGAAACATCGTCAAAGGCAAGGGAAGCAAGGGCAAAAATGAACTCTTGGGATTTCATCAAGATAAAAAGCTTTTGCACAGCAAAAGAAACAGTCCACAAAACCAAAAGACAACCGACAGAATGGGAGAAAATATTTGCAAATGACATATCAGATAAAGGGCTAGTATCCAAAATCTATAAAGAATTTATCAAACTCAACACCCAAAGAACAAATAATCCAATCAAGAAATGGGCAGAAGTCATGAACAGACATTTTTCCAAGAAGACATCCAAATGGCCAACAGACACATGAAAAAGTGCTCAACATCGCTCGGCATCAGGGAAATCCAGACCAAAACCTCAATGAGATACCACCTCACACCAGTCAGAATGGCTAAAATAAACTAGTCCGGAAACGACAGATGTTGGCGGGGATGTGGAGAAAGGGGAACCCTCCTCCACTGTTGGTGGGAATGCAAGCTGGTGCAACCACTCTGGAAAACAGTATGGAGGTTTCTCAAACAGTTGAAAATAGAGGTACCATACGATCCAGCAATTGCCCTACTGGGTATTTACCCCAAAGATACAAATGTAGGGATCCAAAAGGGTACGTGCACCCCAATGTTTATAGCAGCAATGTCCATAATAGCCAAACTGTGAAAAGAGCCAAGATGTCCATCGACAGATGAATGGATAAAGAAGAGGTGGTATATATACGCAATGGAATATTATGCAGCCATCAAAAGGAATGAGATCTTGCCATTTGCAACGACATGGATGGAACTGGAGGGTGTTATGTTGAGTGAAATAAGTCAATCAGAGAAAGACATGTATCATATGACCTCACTGATATGAGAAATTCTTAATCTCAGGAAACAAACAGTGTTGCTGGAGTGGTGGGGGGTGGGAGGGATGGGGCGGCTGGGTGATAGACATTGGGGAGGGTATGTGCTATGGTAAGCGCTGTGAATTGTGCAAGACTGTTGAGTCGCCGATCTGTACTTCTGCGACAAATAATGCAACATATGTTAAGAAAAAAGAAAAAGAAGAAAATAGCAGGAGGGGAAGAATGAGGAGGAGTAAGTCAGAGGGGGAGACGAACCATGAGAGACGATGGACTCTGAAAAACAAACTGAGGGTTCTAGAGGGGAGGAGCGTGGGGGGAACGGTTAGCCTGGTGATGGGTATTCAAGGGGGCACGTTCTGCATGGAGCACTTGGTGTTATGCACAAACAATGAATCATGGAACACTACATCAAAAACTAATGATGTAATATATTGTGATTAACATAACAATAAAAAATAATCCACAAGGCTTATAAAGAAGGCCTTGAAGGAGATAATTATGACCACATTAAAGAAACACATTCATGTAAACAAAGACCCACATCTGTTTTAATTCTTTGGAAATTTCTCTGTTCTAAGAGATTATGTTATTTGAAGAGTCTAGATTTCTTTGTGATAAGAAGAGGAGGTCAGGGACACATTCAAAAGCACTGGGCTAAATGGCTGGGTTTTTATTACTTTTACCTCTATCCTATTTTCTATATCTAAAAATAGAGATTATTGGTGTTACTATCTGGGATACTGTGATGGTCAATGTTTTAATGCTTTTGAGGTTCTTTAAACTGTTGAATGAAAGTATCATTACCTTGAACATGTAGGCATGCATGCTCCATTAAGCAAGAGTGGGGTTCAGTATAATGAATTTTTTTAAAAGCTTCTGTTCATGATATTTTAAAATCTAATAACTCCTATGATTTTAGCATTAGCTGTGTTGTTATATGCCTTATTTTTTCCCTTCCCACTAAATAAAATAGCTTTCAAAGATTACTTTGTTTTACATTTAAAAGATAGGTTAAATAAGTTGTTAAAACCAAATATTTCTGTGAGTATCGTTTTTTTTGTTGAAATAATTATTCCACCATGCATAAGCTGTGGCTTCTTTAGCTGAAAGCAAGTCCTTCCACTTGTGTTAGTACTTTCTTAGTTATATGTAAACATGCTAGAAGAGTTATTTAATTGAGACAAATCTAATAGCTAACAATAAAAAAGGTAGTATTTTAAATGTAATTTTGCTTTAGCATTGACTCTGTGTTCAATATTTTGAAGATTAAAATATGATAACTCATGTTGCAAATTAAGAAAAACTCAACCAAATTTAAGTGACAAGGTAATTTAGAAATGAATTATTTCAGTAATAAAACAAGTTTAATCTAGATCTTCTCTTCTATAACCTAGTCTTATCTGAACACTCATGTTTTCTGCTTTACTGTAGTAGCCAGATGAGCCACTGATGAAAGAAATGGGAAATGTGTTTAGAAATTCACCAGACTATGGACTCTGAGGAACAAACTGAGGGTTCTAGAGGGAAGGGGGGTGGGGGGATGGGTTAGCCTGGTGATGGGTATTAAAGAGGGCACATATTGAGTGGAGCACTGGGTGTTATACACAATGAATCATGGAACACTACATCAAAAACTAATGATGTAATGTATGGTGATTAACATAACATAATAAAAAATAAATGATTGCAAAAAAAATTCAGTTAAAAAAAAATTCCCCAGTAATTTTTTTGAGTTTTGTGTCAAGAGCCAGCTGTCACCCCTTCCCAATAATTACAGTTCATTTCAAAGGTCAGAACTAGAGTCTTTTGTGAAAGGTGGAAATATCCTAAGACTGGCTTTTGAGTTTGATGTTAAAAGCTTCATGATTCCAGTGAATACTACCATTGGTTTAAATAAGGTTTGTTGGAGTCATGGATAGACTCAAATAGTTCTAACATTGATAAGACATAAAAGTAATAATAGATCTTAGCACAAATAGTTTCAGAAGGATAAATTATTTGTCCAGAGATGAAAAATAAGGAGTCTGCAATACTTTGGGCTCAGTATACTATCAATGTTTTCCCAAAATTTGATTTGAAAATTAGATCTTTAGAAGGTTGCTATGTTAATACATAAAGAATATTTAGTGTTGTGTCAGCATCCATAAATGTTATTGGCATACTTTATTGGAATAACATGATTCACTATTTCTCCAGTGTTTTAAGAAAAGAACTAATATTAAACATAATTCCTAAAAATCTTATAAACAAATGGCTAACATTTTGTAAACTTTAGCAATTTTTAGGAGAGAGCAGAATTAACTCAAATGGACTCATACTTTCCATTTGGTTCCAAATACCTACTACACACTTTTTTTTTCTTTGTGTTTTTTTTGACATCTTATTACATTTAACTGCTAGCATGTTGTGTCTCTAGCACATAGAGTAGTGCTTGTCCATCTACCATGTAGGTAGAAAACATTTGCTTGTGGAGTAAATTAGAAAAATAATTCACTGGCTATACACCCCTGTTAAAATATCTTTAGTATATTTGATGTGAAGCAAGGGATTGTTCAGAAACTATAGGGCCAAAATTTGTTATGATGAATAGAAAACTAGTGAATTTTTGTTTAAAATAGCCCTGAGTCATCACAAACACTATATGTTATAAAGATGAAAATAACCTGGTAAGAAAATGGTAAACCAACTTTCAGGAGTACTGACAACCTCTTTCTGTGAACCTGTGATATAGTTCAAACACTGCATTTTGTTGACATCTTCCTGAGTGATATTAGAAGCACAGATATAGAGCATTTCTGGCCAAACAACCATGACATACACTGTAGATTTGTAATGAATGCTATTAAGATAACATGTCTCTGTCTCTCAAGGGGCAGCTGACCATGTGTATCGTCTCTTCTACTTTATCGTCAAGAATGACTGGGTGTGATGGGGCCAACAGTGTTGATGGGCATTGATGTGTTTCAGAAATGAATTAACTTAGAGTTTCAAGGACTGAGAAATGACTTGAGGCTTTTCCTTTTAAAAAGATGATATCTCATTTTCTGGGTTCAAAGATGAGGAAAAAAAGTGGAAATTGAGAGAAGGTAAAAGCTCAATTTGAATTAGGTCTGAAGGAGAATATTTGTTTTCTCTTATATTTACCAGCTGATAATCCTACAGTGAAAGTCCATGTTATCCAACTAGTGAGAATTAGGGCAAGAATATGGATTAAATTAGGGGATCCTGGGTGGCACAGTGGGTTAAGCATCCGACTCTTGATTTCAGCTCAGGTCATGATCTCAGGGTCCTGAGATTGAGCCCCGTGATGGGCTCCACACTCAGAGGGGAGTCTGCTTGAGATTCTCTCTCTCCTCTCCCTCTGCCTCTCCCCCCAGCTCTTTCTCTCTCAAATAAATAAATCTTAAAAAAAGAATATGGATTAATTTACAAAGTGACTAGGAAATTATGCCTGTCACAATATTTTTCCATTTTGGCCCCCCAATATGACTAAGAAAAATATTGCTTTCATAAAATATTATAGTGAACACAGCCCTGGAATTTTAGTCTTATAAATACTTTCAGCTGGAGGTATAAAAATTATATTTCAAAATGTTAAAAATAATCAATGTGAGTAAAAAATTGGACTTTGAATATCTGCAGGGTTATTACTTCCTCTTGGTGGTGCGGTTCCAATTTTAGGGAATTGGGGGGGAAGACAAACTGCACATGCGCATAGTCTCTCCCAGTACTGGCTCCATTTGTTTAGAAGTTCGAATGGTTTTATTTTCAGACTTAATGCCCTTGAGATTCCTTAATAATTTCCAAGTCCATCAGAAATGCTCCTACCTTAAAAAGCCATGTTTAATGGATTCATTTCTTTTGATTTGTGGAATATTATAGTAAATACAATTAATATTTATAACAAATATTGCAAAACACTTTCTTTAAGCCAATTACTAAGAATGGTTTTAATGGGTAGTGTTCAGACACTCACGGTCTCCATATATTTCCCCATAGCACTCTGGGAACTCGATTGTGGCTTACTGAACAGAAAGATTACTATGTCCACACTTAGTAGTATGAACTGTGAGAAGAGAAAAGATGATGAGTGATCAAAATAGATTATCAAAAGGATGTCTAAACTATAAAAATCTGGGGCAATTTTTATAAACACTAAAAGCTACTAAAAGCAGTATATAATAAAAAATGTTCTGGAGGCATAGAAAAACACATTTAAAGGCAAATGAAGGGAGCCCAAAATGACAAAATAGTGAGCAAACAAGCAAAAGTTAGGACTTCATTATTTTTCTGTGTCAATAAATCTCTTCTCCATTTTGAAAAACAAATATCTATGCATATTACATTATATTAGGTTAAAAAGTTCTTAAGAGTTTAGGGACTATATTTTTAAGTAACATACACTTCCTCCCATGATATTTTATCATTCACTTACATTGTGGATCTGTTTTTTCAGCCTACTGTGTTAACACACATGTTTCATGAACATTACCATAGTTCTGATTAACTCTCTGATAGAATATTGTCTAAACACAAACGTTGCCTGTCTTCCTTTTGAATTTTGTACAGGAAGAACATTTCAACAAACCTGCTGAATAGATCAACTTCTTAGATGACCAAGATTTTCCTTGAATTAGAAAGTTACAGAGTTTTCCTTTTAAAAGTTCCTTGTGTGTGTGTATCCCTGGGTGTTTCCTCTTCCTTCATTACCAGAGACAGCAGTGCCTCAAGTCAAATGTCAGAGGTATCTGTTTGAACCAGGAATGCTTCATCAAAGTCAGGAGGGCATAATAAGGCTAGATTTTCACTGAGTGCATTTGTTAGGTTCTTGAATGTTAAATCACAAGTTGAATCATTGTTCAATCTTTCTTTCTCTCTTTCTTTCTCTCTCTCACTCTTTCTTTCTTCTTTTTCTTTTTTTGGCAAGTTAGGAAATTGCTCTGCAGAGATAAGTTCTGAGTTATCCATTAATGGGTCACAGTTTGTACTGAAACCTCTCTCTTTTCACCTTTAAAATGAAGCTCATCTTCATTAATGTGCTTTTTCTATGAGGTACATGAAATCATCAAAATGTTAGAAGAAGATACATGCCTTGGGTGACCCATGAAGCATCATCAGCATGTAGCCCCATTAATGCAAAGAATGAATGTAATAGCTACATCATAACAGCAGGAAGAGAGAGCATCTAATTTGCACGCTCCTGGGCTGTTAGGAGGTTTGTTGTTCCATATACCAATTGTTCAAATAGGCAGTAAACATGCATTTGGTTTTCCACAGATCATTCAGCAACCCTTTTCCCACATACAGTTGAAAAGGTTAGGCCCTGTTTTGCTGTCACTACACTCTAAACTTTAGCATTCTGACTATCTATTTGGATGTTGGCTGACTGATTTCTGAATGAATCTCCTGTTCAAGTTGTGGGTTGCCAAACTGAATGCACTCTATGTGGTTTGCAGTATTAGCTACAGGAATCCACCAGTGACGCTTAAAATGTCATCTGAGTGGGGGAGGGTAGCATATTGGCCTTTACTTCCCATAGAAACATCTTAGGAAATAAATTTTTAGTGTTTTTGAAATATCTTTTGCATATTAGTGCATGCCTTTTAACATATCCCTCTGACAAAAAGAAAACAAAACAAAAATAAAGTAAAAAAAAAATCTACAGCTTCCATCATGAATCTAAAATTAGTTGCAACTAACACTTTGTTCCTACAATAAGACATGGTTGAGTAATTGTAGTGCACTAGGAATAATAGTTGAAGATACTTTCAGGAGGCAATGCTTTTCCTGAGTGACTCAACCTCTGATATTTAGAACATGGTATCTTTTTTTTTTTTTTTTAAGAGAGAGAGTGTGCAGGTGCAAGAGCAAGGGGGTGGGGAGGGGCAGAGGAAGAGAGGAAGAGAATCTTAAGTAGGCTCCATGTGCAGTGTCGAGCCTGATGTGGGGCTCAATCTCACGACCCTGATATCATGACCTGAGCTGAAATCAGCAGTTGGATGCTTAAATGACTGAGCCACTGAGGCTCCTCTTGATTATGGTTGGTTCTAAGTGGGTGTGGGAGTAAGGCCTGAGCTGCAGTGTTTTGGGACAGATTCTCAGCCTTCTCAAGTCCCTATTTGGTGTTGGCTGTTTGTTCTCAATCAGTCCCCAGCAGCTTTGTCACTGTTTTGCAGGAGTCATTTTGGAAGTCTTGGTAACTTTCCCCAAAGACAGAATCAATGGTGGCTCCTCAGAATAACCAAAGTTTCTTCTCAGATATTCCCAGAAATAAACAGCCTTTACTTGAGTCCTGTGACCCACTGAAGTGATGCCAAGAGTTAGGCACTCCAGGGGCAAATCTGGAGGTTTATTACCTGATCAGCCAAACCCAACTAGGGAGATTTCCACAGTTTTTCTTGGCATGTATAGAGGGAGCTACAGAATTTGAATTTCTCTCAATTCCAGAGTTTAAAGAGGTTGATTTACTTGAAATCAGGAAATAAACAGAAAAAAGCAATTTGTGAGCTAGTCATTAAACATTCTCTCAGGAATACTGAGCCTCAGGGTGAGGGAGAAGGATGAAAAAGTTGCACACGTGCACATGGTTAGCTCTCATCATCGAAAATAGTGTTCTGTGGTGTGAGAACAACCCTCTGACCAGGAAAAGTGAGCATCCTTCAGAGAAGAAGGAGGCTGGACATCCCAATCCAGCAAAGCCCACTTTTTGCATCTTTAGCTTATTTTAGTTCTCTGAGCCTTTGTTTTGTTCGGTCCTAGCACTGGCCTTCAGGTGACATCTTCCCATTGAATGACTTCCTCTTTTTATAGGTTGTGGTGGATAACAGTAGTGTCTCCTAGTTCTAGGCTGTTTCACTCATTCTTGCCCCACTACCTCTTTATTCCTTAGCCTGGAAGTTAAATTAACTCTTGAAGTTTGGCCTTAGACTCCAGGTACAAATGGTTTACCCAGGGTCCATGGACCACTGATGAGTTCAATGGATAGAACTATGTTTTTAGATTGGTTCTTAATCCTGTGTATTTTATTTTACACATTTTTAAAGCATTGTTCTATGAAGGGTTCCACTGGCTTCACCAGATGACCAAAAGGTGTTCATGGTCCAAAAAAATTTGTATCTCCCGTTGAGACAGTAGTCACGAGACTACTGTCTCATGTTTCAGTGACTCTGATGTCTTTCCATCTCACAATCAGACTTCATTCCTTGATGTCTTTTATTAACACAGGTCTGTAGCCTCAATGACATCCTTCTATCTCCAAGGTAGAGCTCAAATGCCACCAAAATACCCATTCCTTGATTTTTTCCTTGTTTCATTTTTACCAATAGTTTTTATATTCCTCTGTTCAGCATTATTATGAAGTTCTTGTGTCCAGGCTTATATCTAATTCATGTTCACATATTGGTCATTTTTTGTCGGGGACAAAGTGCTCCTTCAAAATGATAAATAATATTTTAGTGATTAGTCATCTTGTCATAATACAGGAACCTGATTTTCCTTTCTTCTCACCAGAGGATCAGCAGCCCTCTAGCTGCTAGATGAACTGCAAGCGAAGCTATGCTTCTGGATGTCCCTGAGTTCCTGCAGGGCCTCAGCCCGGTGAACAAGATAAAGAAGGAAAATAGCATAGGAGAAGAAATAGAAAAGGAAAAGAGTTTCCCCATTGTCCATATTTGTGTTTCCATGTCATGTAGTCTTTAAACATCTTTTTCAAAAAATCCAGTGGGCCTCTATCAATCTTTACAGAATGCCAGATAAAAAGAGGAGCTATAGTCTCCTGTATTTAAAAAGCCTCCAAGATAAATGTTGTGAACAGCAGGGTGTGGTGCAGCCATTCTCTCCTCTCTGTGATGTCCCTATGTGCCAGTTTAGAGGGAATGTGAGATCATTGTCATCAGTGTCTCAGACTGGTCTTACCTAGCGGCTAGATGGCTATTTTGGCACAATCTGGACTTTGATAAAAAGCTGGTTTTGCCCCCAAATATCTACAATCTTTAGTCTGATACTATGCCGGTCATGGTATACTATGATTGATGATGCCTTCAGGTCTCCCAGAGTCACTTGCTAATACATAAATACACTTGCAAGAAGTGATGTAATAGCTTCCATTGACTCTTCTTGCCATACTTTCTAACACCTGGAGCCACTCAGACATGTACTATAGGATATTTAGCTTTTGGTAGAAGCCCTGGGGGAGGAGGACCAGAGCATAGGAGTGATGCTGGCAAGGACAACTTGATGCCTTATATTAAGAAACTCTAGAAAACCAAGCAATACTGTATGTCATCTGAAGGAATAAAGGATAAGACATTGGAAATGGTGGAAAAGCACTGAATAAACATTATCTTCAATTTTCCTTTGATTTCCTGCCCAAAGTATGGGTGGTGTTGAGATCTAGGACTTTGAAAAACATACATGTCTTTTTTTTCTAAGTTAAAAAAGAGAAATGGGATGATGAATTAAAGGGAAACAGGACATTTCTTTTGTGGGGGCAGGCAGGGATGGTAGGAAGTTACTTGTATAATTCAAAAGGCCTCTGATTTTTAAAAGAAAATGGTTGCAGTTGTTAATCTGGGCACTGTCTTTCTGTAAACTCTTAACACATGAAACAGCTGGGGTTTAAGTTTTGGCTTCAGCCTAGTCTTTCCAGGTCTCAGTTGTACACAACGAGCTTGTGAATGTGAGTGTAAAAGAAGGAGGTAGTTTGTGTTCACACTCCCAGGCTCTCAACAGCCCAATCTGCCCAAGTCCCGTATTATCAGGAGTATTTCTCCACATGCTCAGGTCCTCCTCCTCCACAGTCTCAACAGAAGATGATGAGTGGTCCCTAGAGACTGTTCTACTTTATCAATTTATCAATTTGCTAATCCTGAATTAGAATTCTTTTTTCTCTAACCTAGGTTTTCTCAACCTTGTTATTATTGACATTTTGGACTGGGTAATCCTTGGTTGTGGGAATCTTATTTTAGCAATGTATTTTAGCAACATCCCTGTCCCCTACCCAGTAGGTACCAGTAGCATCCTCCCGAATTGTGACAACCAGAAATGTTTCCAGACCCCAACAAATATTCTGTAGCAGAGGGACAGAACCATTCTTAGGTGAGAAGCTCTGTTTTATAACAAATCAATTTTGGAGTTTTTCTTCTGCTGTGTTTCTTGATAAGTTACTTACTAGCTGTTTATTCATTTAAAATGTATTTATTGCTTAGCTACCTTTTACATATAAGCAAGTCACCAAATACTAGTCTACTGGTGTGCTAGACTTTATAAAATATTCCATTATCCTTTTACAGTTTCACTGGGAAAATCCCTCTTTAAGAATATTCTGGGCAGGGGCACCTGGGTGGTTCAGTTCGTTAAGCGACTGCCTTCGGCTCAGGTCATGATCCTGGAGTCCCGCGATCGAGTCCCGCATCGGGCTTCCTGCTCAGCGGGGAGTCTGCTTCTCTCTCTGACCCTCCCCCCCTCTCATGTGCTCTCTCTCTCTCTCTCTCTCTCTCTCTCATTCTCGCTCTCTCAAATAAATAAATAAATAAATAAATAAATAAAATCTTTAAAAAAAGAATATTCTGGGCACTTTTTCATGTGTCTGTTGGCCATTTGGAAGTCTTCTTTGGAACAATGTCTGTTCATGTCTTCTGCCCATTTCTTGATTGGATCATTTGTTCTTTGGGTGTTGAGTTTAAGAAGTTTTTTATAGATTTTGGATACTAGCCCTTTATCTGATATGTCATTTGCAAATATCTTCTCCCATTCTGTTGGTTGTCTTTTGGTTTGTTGACTGTTTCTTTTGCTGTGCAAAAGCTTTTTATCTTGATGCAGTCCCAACGGTTCATTTTTGCCCTTGCTTCCCTTGCCTTTGGCGATGTTTCTAGGAAGAAGTTGCTGCTTTGTTCAAGATTAGTTGACCATAGAGTTAAGGGTCTGTTTCTGGGCTCTCTGTTCTGTTCCATTGATCTATGTGTCTGTATTTGTGCAGTACCATACTGTCTTGATGATTACAGCTTTGTAATGAGCTGGAAGTCTGGAATTGTGATGCCACCAGCTTTGCTTTTCTGTTTCAACATTCCTCTGGCTATTCAGGGTCTTTTCTGGTTCCATACAAATTTTAGCATTATTTGTTCCATTTCTTTGAAAACAGTGGATGGTATTTTGATAGGGATTGCATTAAATGTGTAAATTGCTCTAGGTAGCACTGACATCTTCACAATATTTGTTCTTTCAATCCATGAGCATGGAACATTTTTCCATTTCTTTGTGTCTTCCTCAATTTCTTTCAAGAGTATTTTATAGTTTTCTGAGTACAGATTCTTTGCCTGTTTGGTTAGATTTGTTCCTAGGTATCTTATGGTTTTGGGTGCAATTGTAAATGGGATCGACTCCTTAATTTCTCTTTCTTCTGTCTTTTTGGTGTATAGGAATGCCACTGATTTCTGTGCATTGATTTTATATCCTGCCACTTTACTGAATTCCTGTATGAGTTCTAGCAGTTTTGGGGTGGAGTCTTTTGGGTTTTCCACATAAAGTATCATATCACAACAAACTGAGGGTTGCTGGAGTGGGGGGGTGGGAGGGATGGGGCGGCTGGGTGATAGACATTGGGGAGGATATGTGCTATGGTGAGCGCTGTGAATTGTGCAAGACTATTGAATCACAGATCTGTACCTTTGAAACAAATAATATTTATATGTTAAAAAAGAAGAAGAAGAAGAACAAGAACAAGAACAAGAACAAGAAGATAGCAGGAAGGGAAGAATGAGGGAGAGAGACTATGGACTCTGAGAAACAAACTGGGGGTTCTAGAGTGGAGGGGTGTGGGGGGTTGGGTTAGCCTGGTGATGGGTATTAAAGAGGGTATGTTCTGCATGGAGCACTGGTTGTTATATGCAAACAATGAATCATGGAATACTACATCAAAAACTAAAGATGTAATGTATGGTGATTAACATAACGTAACAAAAAAGAAAAAGTATCATATCTGCATAGAGTGAGAGTTTGACTTCTTCTTTGCTGATTCGGATGCCTTTTATTTCTTTTTGTTGTTCTATTTCTGTGGCTAGGACTTTTAGTACTATGTTGAATAGCAGTGGTGATAGTGGACATCCCCGCCATGTTCCTGACCTTAGGGGAAAACTCTCAGTTTTTCCCCATTGAGAATGATATTTGCTGTGGGTTTTTCATAGATGACTTTCATGATATTGAGGTATGTACCCTCTATCCCTCTACTCTGAAGAGTTTTGATCAAGAAAGGATGCTGTACTTTGTCAAATGCTTTTTCTGCATCTATTGAGAGGATCATATGGTTCTTGTTCTTTCTTTTGTTAATGTATTGTATCACATTGATTGATTTGTGGATGTTGAGCCAACCTTGCAGCCCAGGGATACATCCCACTTGGTTGTGGTGAATAATCCTTTTAATGTACTGTTGGATCCTATTGGCTAGTATTTTGGTGAGATTTTTGCATCCATGTTCATCAAGGATATTGGTCTGTAATTCTCCTTTTAGATGGGGCCTTTGTCTGGTTTTGGGATCAAGGTAATGGTGGCCTCATAAAACGAGTTTGGAAGTTTTCCTTCCATTTCTATTTTTTGGAACAGTTTCAGGAGAATAGGTCTTAATTCTTCTTTAAATGTCTGATAGAATTCCCCTGGGAAGCCATCTGGCCCTGGGCTTTTGTTTGTTGGGAGATTTTTGATGACTGCTTCAATTTCCTTAGTGGTTTTAGGTCTGTTTCAGACACATGAAAAAGTGCTCAACACCGCTTGGCATCAGGGAAATCCAAATCAAAACCTCAGTGAGATATCACCTCACACCAGTCAGAATGGCTAAAATTAACAAGTCAGGAAATGACAGATGTTAGCGGGGATGCGGAGAAAGGGGAAGCCTCCTACACTGCTGGTGGGAATGCAAGCTGGTGCAACCCCTCTGGAAAACAGTATGGGGGTTCCTCAAAAAGTTGAAGATAGAGCTACCATACGATCCAGCAATTACACTACTGGGTATTTATCCCAAAGATACAAATGTAGGGATCCGAAGGGGTACGTACACCCCGATGTTTATAGCAGCAATGTCCACAATAGCCAAACTGTGGAAAGAGCCAAGATGTCCATAGACAGATAAATGGATAAAGAAGATGTGGTATTTATATAAAGTGGAATATTATGCCATCAAAAGGAATGAAATCTTTCCATTTGCAACAAAGTGGATGGAACTGGAGGGTATTATGCTGAGTGAAATAAATCAATCAGAGAAAGACATGTATCATATGATCTCACTGATATGAGGAATTCTTAATCTCAGGAAACAAACTGAGGGTTGCTGGACTGGTGGGGGTGGGAGGGATGGGGTGGCTGGTGATAGACATTGGGGAGGGTATGTGCTATGGTGAGCGCTGTGAATTGTGTAAGACTGATGAATCACAGACCTGTACCTCTGAAACAAATCATACATTATATGTTAAAAAAAGAAGAAGATAGTAGGAAGGGGAAAATGAAGGGGGGAAATCAGAGGGGGAGATGAACCATGAGAGACTATGGACTCTGAGAAACAAACTGAGGGTTCTAGAGGGGAGGGAGTGGGGGGATGGGTTAGCCTGGTGATGGGTATTAAAGAGGGCACATATTGAATGGATCACTGGCTGTCAATGCAAACAATGAATCACGGAACACTACATCAAGAACTAATGATGTAATGTATGATGTTTGACATAAATAATATAATAAAAAATGACTTAAAAAGAAAAAAAAAGAGAATATTCTGGGATAGTTGATGTTCCTTAGTTGCTCTGGGCATTTGATTGATTAAACTAGCCATTAAAATAAGTGCACCTGTTTGTTAGGTCTGGATTTACAAAGGGCCTGGAATTACGAAAGGTTGGGGAAAACATATTCCAAATCCAGTGCACGGTCAATGAGATTTAATCCCTCCCTCAGTCTGTGTATCTGACATATAAACTGACTGGAATGAAGACCCCAAAACTACCTCTGCCTCTGAGTTGCTTGGAGATTAGCAAAATAATATTGCTTTTTGCTGGCACCTCAGTTGCTGGTGCACTCTGAATCCATATGCAGAATGATTATGAATTTTTGTAATGAGCCAGTCCAGCTGAGACTTGGTGGGTGGACTGTTTGGAAGTGTGGTTGGATCCATTATCAGGGTGTTTCAATAGACTGAGCCCTAAGAGACGACACTCAGCAGGCCCAGCAAGCACACCACACCTTTTTAAACTGAAGTCTGCAGTGCATAAATAAAAACGGAATGGATTAGTCTTTTGGAGACTAATCTCCAAGTTGAAACGCAATAGAAATTACAGCAAGTAGCAACTTTCTAAATTATTTTCTTATGTTGTGTGCTGTTCTTTATTCTATATTTTTAGTGCTTCCACCTACTAACTTCATTCTCTCTGCTGGTATGTCTAATACATCTCCAATAATGTATTTTCTGCGAGAATTCAATTACCTGGAAGCAGATGTGCTAAATGGCAATTTGAGGATTATTTTTTTTCTCCAAGTTGATTTCAGAGCTGAGTCATGATTCTAGCTCTGGTACTGTCAGGGGAGAATTACTGTCAAGAAGCTGTTAAAAATGAAACCTAATAATGAGGGAGAATAGATGAAACATCAAGTAAAACTGTGTTCTTACCAATCGCTTCATTTAATTGGCATCATTTTATTGAATTTTTAATAGAATGAAATGAGATTTTAATGTAATCTCATTGAGTTTAGACCTAATTCAATATATTAATTTCTTATGAATCTTCCCCCATTAACTTGTTTTGTATGAAGTTATACAATGAAAAGTTTGCCAAATTGTCAGTTATTTGTCAACTTTTTAAATTTTCTCCTAAGGAGTTTTATTTGTAATAAAAGAAAAAGCAAAATGAAATCATTCAGAAACATTTTCTTTATTGTTGCCCTAGTTAAGATACTCTGAGTTGTTAAGGAAGTGTGCGTTTATATCGGCTAAATTTTCATAAACTTGTAGGCTGAGCTTCAATTATGTTAACCCTTTAAACTGATGTAACAATGGCAATAATTATATAATCCTGTGACGTGCCTGTCAATTAGAAAAATTGAGTGACTGCTTTCATTTAATGGTGTGATCTGAAGTGGTCTCATTGCAAATCATATATTTAATTTGAGTCGTGCAGTATAAATCTTTTTCAGGGTTTCACTGAAAAAATGCTTTTGTCTATTAACTATTTTCTGATTATTTTATCCAATATATTTAGTGAATTGGCATCAGATTTCTCAAATAGGGTGCTTAGTGAACTGCAAATATGTAAGGTCCCCACTGTTCTAACAAGGGGATGATAAAACCAGAAAGACATTTTGACTTGCCCAGAAGAAAGTTACAGAAAAATCAACTAATTATTTGGCATTTGTGAATAGAAGAGTTTTTGGTAAAATTCACAGTAGTTTCAAAGTCTATAATTTTCTAGTAGGTTTAACTTTAAATATCTTTTAAATTACATAAGTAATATATATATATATTTATTATTTAAATGTTGTAAACATAAAGAAATAAAAATCACCTGTAATTTTAAACCCAGAGAATCACTGTCATTATTTTGTCGTATCATCATATAGACGTTTCTGTGTGTTTCATATAAGATGGAGAAAAAGCCATTCATAATATTTTATAATCATATTCCACTCAACAATATATTACTTGTCAACATATGTATCATCAGGAGCATCCTTTTTTAGTAGCTGCATGGAATATTTTTGTGTGGTTCTACTAAAATTTATTTAATCAGTCCTCAGTGTTGGTTATCTAGGTTATTGTATATATTTTTGCTACTATAAATAATGCTGTGACAAACACTTTGCGGGTAAAGTTTTGTGTACTTCTTCACTCTGATCTTATGATAAATTTTTAGAGTTGAAGTGAATTCATATTGCTGAAAAATGACTTCAGGAGAACTTTACAATCTCACAGACAACCTATTTCAATTCTTCCTACTGTGGTTCAATCAATGAAATACTATTTTAATAGGTACTTAAAAGAAGAGATGCTTTGTTTTCGGATGGATGGACAAAAGGGGAAAAAAAAGAGAATGATTTATTCTCCTACTCCTGAATCCAGAACAGAAGACTCTCAGAGGTCTAGGCATTTCCTTAAGGGTGGTTATTACTTATGGAGAATCTGAGTCAATGGTTGTCTTGAACCCTGGCTAAGCTGCACTGTCTTTAGTATTCCTGTTCTTGGAAGAGAGAGAAGAATGCCATTGGGTCTTGCATATCACATTGGCACCATGGCCTTCATACTCAGATTATTTATAGAGCTTACCCTACTGCATTAGTTTCCTGTGGTGGCACAATAAGTTACTATTAACTCGGTGGCTTGAAACAAGACTAATTTATTCTCTCACAGTTCTAGAGGCCAGAAGTCTGGAAACAAGGTGTTGGTAAGGCTGCACTGGTTCTAAGGTCTCCAGAGAATTCCTCCTCACCTCTTCCAGCATCTGCTGGCTCTAGGTGTTCTTCAATGTCTTTGGTTTGTGGCTATTATCACTCTAATCTCTACCTTTATGATCATTTTTGCCTCCCTTTCTTCTCTCTGTGTCTCTTATAAGCTACTGTCATTTGATTTAGGACACCTGGATAAACCAGAATGATTTCATCTCAAGATTCTTAATTATGTCTGCAGAGACCTTTTTTAACCCCAAATAACATTCATAGGCTTTGAGGATTAAGATATGAACATATATTTTGGGAGACACCATTCAACCTGCTCCTCTAAACATCAGAGGAAGGCTAGTTTCTCCTTAGTTCCTCTCTCCCAAATCTGTTATAACAGAAAGAAAGAATGGGAGCTATTTCTAAAGGTCACATTTTATCCTAAGATTGAGGTTGAAGAGAGGAAGTTCTAACTATAGTTGGCTTAACAACTTTATTTTGCTCATGGAAATGCATTTAATAAGGTAGAGTACATTTTCTAGATGGATCATATTGGTTAGTCCTAAATTATTTTGATTCATTTTCTATTTTGAACTCCCAAATACTCATCATTGTTTGAATATTGGCTATTTGGGATTTAAAATTTGAAATTCTAAGGAAGACTTCTTAGCTTTCCTCTATGACCTAAAAACTTTGTTCCCAAGATACCTAGGGATAGACTTAGGCAAAATCTGTAGCTTTTTCATATGATTCTGTTTTACTTTCTTCCCTTTTGTAGTTAACTGGAAGAAGAAATAGGAAAAGAAGAACAAAGAGCCTCTTTGCTGTCTCTTGCCTCCGTTTGTATTGATAAAGGTTGGGATCCTCTATGACACAATAGGCTCAAAAGTTTTGCAGGCTGGGTATACAAATGAGCATGAGGTGTTCCACTCAAAATGCTTAATTTTAGAAGTCCATGAAGCTGCCTCATCTAAGGTGGCTTTTTGAAGTGGAGGTGATAATAATGCATTATAAAGTGACTGAAGCTTAAGCTCGCTGACCCTACTTTTGGGTACGCTCCTAGGCTAGGGATTCTATCCTCTCCATTTGTTGGTGGGACTCAATGCAATCCTTTTTAAAGCCAAGGCCAACTTTCTTGACAGATGAGTCTTAATTATACAGAATTGTTCTGTAATGTTCCATCTTATACTGGTATTATAATTGTGTAATTCAACTCTGAAGACAGGTCCATACTGATATCAAAAGAGCAATAAGTTTTAAGAGTTCTTATGGATTTAAGTTCTTTATTTTTATATCAAGTATATGTAAATATTAAGCAAGGTAGTTCTCCCAGAAATTCGCCTTAATTTGGCTTTTCATCTTGGTACCTAAAAATGTCAAGAAAACAACAGTTCTTTTAAATCCTAGGCTTTAAATTTCAAATAGTGATACGCTGACAAATATCAAGAATTTCAGATATCAATAATATTTCTTTCAGAGAAGGCTAATATGCAATTCAAAAATCCTTTTAAAGCCTTTAAAAATCAATTGTTATGCATTCTCTTAGTGAATATAAGAATGTAATTTTGACTTCTTTTGAGAGGATTTAAAGTAATAGTGGATTAAAGAAGCAGCTTCTTTCTCTCTCTCATATGAATCGGAGTTGGTGTGGCAGCTCTGCTCCACAAGGTTGTCAGGGGCTCAGGCTCCTTCACTCTTGCTGTTCTGCTGTCCCTAAGTGCTGTCTTCCTCTCATGGTCCATGATCGCTCACCACTAATTCCACATTCCAGCTCCTGAACAGTCTAGCCTGGAAGTTGCACATCTCTCTTCTACACACATCTCATTGACCTGAACTTTATTACATGTCCCACAGCTAACTGTAAAGGGGAGACTGGGAAATGCAGTCTTTGTTCTGGGTGCCCACGTGGAGGCTTTCAGTTACCTTACAAAGGGAAAAGGGACAGTTAAGGGAAAATAGCAGTCTCAGGGAACTCTAGTGATAGGTAGAATGGTAGCATTCATAAACACACTGGCTTTAAGAATGAATGTGTAAATAAGATAGACTCATGAATTTGAAAAATCACTGTTTACTTGAAGTATTATCTAGAACTGTCTTCTTAACTATAACATAATATTGCTTTCTGATTTTGCTCAATACAATCTTGTTAAAATTCTCTGGAAAATGTGGGTTTTGTTTTGTTTTTGTTTTTGTTTGTTTTGTTTCTCTCCCTACCAGGCAATTGATGTGGTTCGAAAAGAGTCTTTTTTTTTTTTTTTCCTAGTTCCTCTTGTAAAGAAGATAGGATTTCTCCTGGAATTTTAGCTACTCATGCCACCACAGCTGCAGCTCTACTGGGGAATGACAAAAAAAGGAACAACAACAACAACAACAAGAAAAAAACAAAAAACAAAAAAAGGGAAACTCATTTCTTGTTATGGGATGAATTGTGTCCCCCAAAATTCATATATTGAAGCCCTAGACCCTAGTACCACAGAATGTGACTGTATTTAGAGATAGGACCTTTAAAGAGGTAATTAAGTAAAAACAGAGTCATTAGGGTGAGGCTGAATCCCACAGGACTGGTGTCTTCATAAGAAGGGTACAGATACATGCAGAGAGGAAAGAGCATGTGACGAGGACAAAGGAGAAGGGAGCCATCTGCAAACCAAGGACAGAGGCTCAGAAGGAACAACTCTGCTGACACCTTGGTTTTCGACTTCCAGTCTCCGGAACTGTGACAAAATTAATTTCTGTTAAAGTCACCCAGTCTGTGGTAATTTTTACAGCAGCCCTTGCAAACGAATAAATACCTATGTGGGCCACTTCTCCAAGTTTTGATTCTTCTTCCAACCTGTCTGCTCTTGTTTACTTTGAAAGTTATTAGGTGGTTGCTTTCTGATTTTGCTCAGAGCTTTTGGTTTTAATCAGAGGGGAGAGAGAGGCTGCAGTGAGCTTATTCCTTCTTGGCCACCAATATGAATTAGACAGATATGTATATGTTACATTTCTGTCATCTCTTAAGAGTTACTGAATCAAAGAAAATCGGAAGTAATAGGAATGTAAAGCCACTTTTCCAAGCAGATTCTTCCTCCACACAGAAAGTTTGCCCCTGGAAGCTCCAATTCCAGGGATTGGCATAATGGAAGTTTTACTAATCTTGCATTGTAGGTTTTGCATTTTATCCTTTATTTATATTCAGAAGAAATTCAAAATTTTGAGTAGTGTTGAAATGCCTGAAAAAAATGTAGCAAAGTGGTACATATCTGTAATAGATGTCATGCCTTTTTCACATCAAGAGAATGTTGTAACTGTATTCGAGAAGTTGTGGCAGGTAGGAAGATTTTGGCTTCAAGTAACAGTCTAATGAGAAGAGCACTAAACAGTAAGAATAATGTGTTAATTAACATATCAAGTAACCACAAGTAGGTAGGCAGGCAGGTCCTGGGTTGACTAATGCAGTGGCTTATCTGAGACATGGATTTTCCCATTTTTTGACTCTGCCAGCCCCAGAGACCTTCAGCTTATCTCCTCACTACTGTAAGATGCCTGTGGCTGCTTCAAGCATCACATCCTTACTCCATAGCCTCCAAGAAGGGGGACAGGGCCTGTCCAATTTCAAGAGTAAAGAAAACTTTTGTAGAGGCCCCTCTAGAGACTAACCCTCATACATCATTGGCTTGAACTGGCTGCATTGCAGACTCCTTCTTGAACCAAACGTGGGTGAAGGGATAGATATTTGCCGTAGCTTAGACTAATCAAGGTGCATGTTCTTACCTGGGGAAGGTCAAAGTCTTCCCCTCTGTATAAGGTCTTCTGACTACTCTACTGCATCAATAAGAAATCAGTGTGCATCTGTGCCCTCACGCGTCCTATATGTGTTTATGTGATGTAGGGGCTTTAGGCAATCAATGGGTATTCTGTATAGAGGTTACATTTCACTTTGGAGAAACTGATGAACTCTGGCTAGATAAGAACACAATGTTGGTCATCCTGCATCATCAGTGATACTTTGCTAAGAGCTGCTTCTTTAGCCTAAGAGTTAAGAGCCCACAAGTAAAGCAGAAATTAGAGTCCATTAGGCTCTCTTACTTCTATTGAGAAGAGATGCACCTAGTGATGTATTGATAAATGTTTAACAATTAGATCTCTAGAAAAATCCCAATTTGTAGTGTTGGCCAGTTTCCGTTGTGTAAATGCTCCCATAATGACCCATTTCAAATTACCAACATGATGTTCCTGAAAATGGAGATTAGAAGATGCATGCACACTTGGCTGTCATAAGCTGGTGCAGGCGAGCTGTGCGTGGTATACCTCTGGTACACCTTGATGCAGTGAGGAGATCTGTTTTTTCCTGAGGACATGGCTGAGCACAGCCTAGAACAGTGTTTCTCAATCTCAGTATTGTTGACATTTTGAGCTTGCAAATTCTCTATTATGGAGCTGCTTTGTGCCTTGCAGTTTATTTAGCAAACTCCTGGCCTTTACCCACTCAATGCCAGTCCTATTCCCCCTGTTGTGACAACTATGTATCTTCAGATATTTACTAAATGTCCCCCGTGGGCAAAATTGCCTCCAGCTGAGAACCACTGGCCTCTGGGAAGGGAGAGTTGGCTCAGTATGAAAGCTGTGCAGGTGTTTTGATGGTCTTACTAGCATTTGAGGCCAAAGAAAAGGCCTGGCATTTACTGTGACTTTGATAAATGTCCATCAAATAATGATCTATGTAAAGGCAATGCTTTCACTTTTTTGAATGTGGATATATGCCTCTTTTCTGTTGATATGTGACAGGTGGAGACCCTGTATTCTGTTTATTCTACAAGGTAGTATTTTAAATGGTAGTTGAAACATTTTAAACCATGGATTTTTCATAGCTGGTTCTGCTCTAGTAGAAACTATGAATTGATCAATTCTTTCATCTCTGGGTGTGTAAAGCAATTGGCTGATTTAATCTACAAATATAGTAAACACATTATTTTCTGGATGAGAATTAAGCACTAAAATTGGAGAAGTTTGGAAGAAAAAATACTTTATAGATCTTGGTTAGGGACTTTAAATGTTAATCCAGATATAAATGGGCTGATGTTTTGTTGAATTATTTTCATGACTTGGTGGAATGGTATGGAAATGGTAAGATGAGAAAAAGAAAACTCACATGAACTGTGCAGGAATATGAACTTCGTAGTCTCAGCTGGAACACAGACTTCTCTAGAGAAAGTTGCTGTGATAGATCATACCATGAACACTTGACTAGCTCTATATTTGTGCCACAGGGGCCACCCGTTTGGAATCCAGTGTGAACAAGTATCCCCTGGCCAAAGCACTGGGCATGTCCTGGCTGAGCCATGTCATAGTTATCTGCCCCTGCATCTCCTAACCATACATCTTTGGGTTAGACCAGTGCTGTTCATAGAGTGGTCTGGGGACTGTTCCCAGGTAGGGATAAATCCAGAAAGCAAACATTTAGAAACAAGTAGAGGAATTTTATGTTGCAATGGCATAAAAGGATGTGATCCATTTTAGTAATTCATTTTTATTGTAGCTTTTAAAAGTGTTGGTCTACAAAGGATAAGGAAGACAAAACAAAATAACCAACAGACTCCCAAATCTAGTTTTTCTCACAGTGTGACTTGAGAAGTACAAGACTAGATTGCTTAATTCCTAAATTTGGCCTATTTTTAAATTATAAAATTAATTTCAAATTTCTGTCTCATTCCACATGGAAGTTTCTATGAGGATAATGTTAAACTTCATGGCTCTTTTGAGGGAGGTGATAAAAAGTAGAGAAGGCAGAGTAGCTAGCTGGAGTGAAGTGAGACCATACCAATGGTCCATGGGAGAACCTTGGCATTTTTCTGCCTCACTGGCTTTTTCAGGTTTCTTGTGTCCATCCTGGACCATCTGTGTTTTTCTCAAGGGAAAGATGTGGGACTGGGATCTTCACATGATATCTGAAAGTATGTAAGCCAGGAGTAGGATGTAACATGCTTACCTGTGCACCCTGGCAAATACTCTGATTTTCAGCACCTCACTGTAGAACTTAATCTCCTAGCCCCAAGACTTGTGCCACTATAACCTCTAATTTCAGTGCTTGAAGGTACATTAAATAGATTTTTGTGTTTGTTGCTTTATTTGCAGTGATCTAAGACTCTACTTACAGTTCATGATTACAGATAAAGAAAAAAGGAAGACATTTATTCTGTTGAATATCAAAAAATGATTTAAATTTGCCTACGTGTCTTGGCAAAGATGACATTGTTCTGAGCATCATTTTCTCTGTCACATGAGGCAAAGTTCCTTTCATGCCTACCTTCTGTGTAACAGTGTTGACATAGACTGGATATCTATGCCCCCCAGTTTCATATGCTGAAACCCAGTGCCCAACGTGAAGGTATTTGCAAGTGGGTTCTTTGGGAGATGAAAGGGATTAGTGACCTTATAAAAGAAACCCCAGAAGGTTCCCTTGTACCTTCTGCCATGTGAGGACACAGGAAGGAGATAACCATCTATGAACTAGGAATGGGGTCCCTCACCAGACACTGAATCTGCCAGCACCTGGGTCTTGGATTTCCCAGCCTCCAGAAGTTTAAAAAAGAAATTTCTGTTATTTGTAAGGTACCCAGACTGTAATATTGTTATAGCAGCCTGAATAGACTAAGACAAATGTCAATCCCAGTATTTGGGAATGCATAGGTGAAGGATAAGTATGATTGAATTTGCTGTGTTGGATATTGAATGCAAAACTTGCTGCCCTTTTCCAGCTTGCGCAGAGTTAAGATTCCCCTAAAGACATCAGAATGAGTTTTAGGTTGATTAATGGCCAATTGCCACTTTTAACTTTCTCTTAATATCATTTCAGACATTTTGAAAACACAGTAAAAGGATCGATACCATTTTTCATTAGTTCTATTTCAGTGGTTTCCTTTTCTGTTAATTCAATGTATATGTACTTGGCTCAAAATTAAGGTATGACTGGAACTTTCCAGGAACTAATTGTGGAGAGGAGGAAGAGTGTTAACATGCCCTACATTGGTGTTCATCTGAATAATAGTGTTTTTAGATGTTTATTTAAACTATGAAATATGTACAATCTTGTGTCTCCTATAACAACAGACTCCTAGATCTATTTTTTTTTTTAAGTCTGGTTGTTTCTTATTTTATTTATTTATTTATTTTTACCTCAAATTCTTCCTTTCTAAAGGACGTCTTCACTAATTATCATCAAAAGCAGAACTTTGTTCCCATACTGTCCTTTTCCCAGCTTTTACATGATTACTGGTAGTGATATCAAATGCAAATTTTTCTTGTTTTTCTTATCTGTCACTTAGATGCAGTTTGTCGTTAAGTTCTATTGTTTCTTCTTATTTTTAGGTATATTTCTTTTTACTGATCCCCTTTCCAAGTGTGTTGGAAATGGGGCAATCACTAGGTTTCATGTTCCCCTCTTTCAGTCTGTCCTTCATGTAGGGGAAAGGATCATCTTTTCTTCTCCTGTGCTGTTCTCAATTTGGTAAACGTTCATTCCCATTTGGATTAAATTTGCCCCATCTAATGAACTTGAGGGTTCATCATGACTACCAGTAATCATGACTGTTCAGTACTTCTGCAAGAATAAACAAAAACATTAAAAAATTGAAACTCATTTTTTGGTTATAATTACTATTACGATTTAGATTTTACTACTTATATTCACATAAATATCTTCCAAAAGAGTTGGTTTTCTTGACTTTAGTCATAGCTTGCTCATTTATAGGATTGCTGGGCTGTGTGTGTGTGTCTGTGTGTGTGTGTTTCTCTGCAGTCAGCTCTGAGGGAGTGTGTTTATCACCTGACCTCACAGAGAAGAGGAATCTGAACAGTCATCCTTGGCATGCTGACTCAGCCTTGAGCTGGATGGAGGATGTGGGGGCTGAGGTCAAATGAAGGGGTAGAGTGGGGTAGCCCACATCTTGAGGATGGAAATGAGGGATAGCCAACAAGATGTGGTTAAAGATGGTCAAGGGAGCAGGAATCAAAGAAGAAAATCATATCCCACGAGGCTGGGTACTGATGTGAAAACCACTTTGAGGCAGTGAGACTGTAACTAAAGATAGCAGGACAAGGAGAACAGGGTTGTGAGAGAAATAGAAAGTGGGAACTGGAGATTTCTGGATATGCTAGAATAAATGCCAGGTATCTTTTTTCAGTGTGACTAGGGCCTTGGCAATGGGCAGGAAGAGAAAGGGCACCAAGCTAGTTCAGACAAGTGACTAATGGAATGTTAGGATTTTGGGGTGATAACAGTAGTTGGCTCATAATGACTATATATATGTGCCAGGCATTGGGCAAATACTCATTTAAAGGCCTTCCTGATGCTGGGAAATATAATTAAGAAACCACTGACTTCTTTAATGTAAATTTAATGTTTTTTTAGTAGTAATTACAATACTAATAAGAATATTATTTAGCCCTCATTTTGTGCTAGTATATTCAGACTCTCATCCTCAGTGGTAGACTGAAAAACACGGCCATGTGATTTTGCAGCTTTCTGATTAAGAGGTGTCATCTATTTCATACCCTTTGACTCTGGACTGATCTTGTGACTTGCTTTGACTGATAGAATGTGGTAGAAGAGCCTAAGCCTCAAGAGACCTTACAGTTTTCACTTCCTCTTTCTTAGAACATGGCTGTGTCCATGTGAGAAAGCCAATCTATCCTTCTTGAGGATGGAAGACTACATGGAGAGAAAGGCTGAGTTGTCCCAGCTGACCCCAGGCCCAGCCAACCCTCCTTCTCAATTCCAACACAGTATGAACCCATGAAAAATGAACAAATGAACCGCTCAGCCTGCCCAGACAAACAATTGTGAGAAATAGAGGTCAGTGAGATTTGATGTGCTTTGTTAGGCAGTATTAGATAAGTGATAAACTTATACCTTTGAGAAGCCTGCCCTTTGGCATATGTACTCACCCTGAACGCTGATACAAATATAAAAAAACTCAAGTTCTAAGACAGAACCACCCAGTATGTCTTTAAATACCTCTTTCTACATCATTGAAGAATTTTTCAATAATTAATATAACTGGACAGAAATTGTGCTGTTACAAAATAAAGATTGACTACCACTGCTTTCAGCTCAGAGAGAATTTAATATCCTGAAAATAGAAAGTGTTTACCCAGGCATTAGGTCTCACATTTAAGTCTTAGTAGCTTTAGAAAGAATTAGAGCACAGTATTTCTCCAATCCTGATAATCAGCATGAAAAACAAATAGGAGTTCATGTTTAAAATGTGAGTGTCTAGACCCACCACAAGCAGTAATCAGTAATATTATTTTTAATTTTTAAAATGCTTTTTCTTATGGCATTCTTTTTACACATAATATCTATGGTACCTACTAGAAAGGCTAAAATAGAAAAGACACTACATTAGTATCAGCTAGAAAGTAGAACAGAACTCTCATACACTGCTCCTGAGATTGTACATGGGTAAAACCACTTGTCAGTATTTACTAAAGATATTTATGACCCAGGAATTCCAATCCTGGGCATATTCCCAGCAGAAATATATACAGGTGTTCATGTAAAGGCATTATTAAGACATACATAACAACCCTGATTATAGTAGCACCAAATTAGAAATTACTCAATGAGTAGTTTCAATGCCCATCAATGTAGAATGGATATTAAAAGTTGGAATACTATACAGCAATGAGAATGAATAAACTACAACTGCACGTTACATAATGGATGAGTCTTTTAAACGTAATGTGAAGCATAAGAAGCAAGAATAAGAATGCATATAAGATAAGAAAAAGGCAAAACTAATCTATGGTGTTCAAGAGTCAGGATAGTTATTACCCTTAGTTGGGGGTAGTGACTGAGAGGGGCCATCGAGAGTCTTTTGGGGTTCTCTGTGTTTTGTTTAGAGTGCTGGTTAGATGGATGTGTTTGATTTGTGGAAATTTATTAAGCTCCACCACTTACAAATTGTACACTTCTTTAGGTGAATATTATGCTCAGTAAAAACTTCACATTTACAAAATAAATGATGGGATATTAAGGATAAGTTACTATAACCTTCCTTTATGTCTCTCTATAATCTCTCCCTATATTTCTTGTGAAGCCCTTCAATGTGAACATTTGGAGAGTTAAGAGAAATCAGTACTTTTAATTAAAAATATATATGTACCAGAATAGCCAAGGCAATATTGAAGGAGAACAAACTTGGAGAACTGACACTACCTGACTTCCAAGACTTACTAAAGCTTCAGTAATCAAGACAATGTGATATTGGTGAAAGAGCAGACAAACAGATCAGTGTAACAGAATAGAGAGCCCAGAAGTAGACCTAAATAAAGAAGGTCAACAAAGGAGCAAAAGTAATACAATGGAGCAAATACAGTGATCTTTTCTATAAACGGTGCTAGAAAAACTGGACCTCCACATGCAAAAAATGAATCTAGACACAGACCTTACATGCCTCACAAAAATAAACTCAAAATGAATCATAGACCTAAATGTAAAACATAAAAAACATAAAAATGTGAAATTCCTAGAAGATAACTTAGGAGAAAACCCCTATGACCTTGGGTATTGCAATGCCTTTTTAGATACAACAGCAAAGGCATGATCATGAAAAAGATAATCGATAAGCTGGACTTCATTAAAATTGAAAACTTTTTCTTTATGAAGGATAACCTCGAGACAATGAGAAGACAAGACACAGAGTGGGAGAAAATATTGGTAAAAGGCATTGCTGATAAAGGATTATTCTCTAAAATATACAAAGAACTCTTAAAATTCAACATTAAGAAAACAAAGAACCCAATTAAGACACCTTACCAGAGAAGTTATCCATAGGGCAAAAAAGCATTAGAGAAGATTCTCCACATTGTAAGTCATCGGGGAAATGCAAATTAAAACAAAAATGAGATATCAGAACATACCTACCTGAATGGCCCAAATCCAAACCACTCACAACACACAAGTGCTGAGGAGGATGTGAGGCAACAGAAACTCTCATACATTGCTGATGAGAATGCAAAATGGAGTAGCCACTTTGGAAGAGGATTTGGTGGTTTCTTATAAAACTAAATATACTGTTACCATGTAATCCAGTAATCACACTCCTTGGTATTTACCCAAAGGGGTTAAAAACTTACATCCACACAAAAATCCGCACATGATTGTTTATAGCAGCTTTATATGTAATTGCCAAAACCTGGAAGTAGCCAAGATGTCTTTCAGTAGGTGAATAGAAAAATAAAATGTGGTATATCCAGACAGTGGAATGTTATTCGGCACTAAAAATAAGCTATCAAGCCATGAAAGGACATGGAAGAACCTTAAATGCATATTAGCTAAGCAAAATAACTCTATTTAAGATGGATACATACTGTATGATTCCAATTAGATGACATTTTGGAAAAGACAAGACTACAAAAAGAGTAAAATCAGTGGTTTCTAGGGGTTGTGAGAAGGGAGAGGTGAATAGGCAGAGCACAAAAGATTTTGAGGTGAGTGAAACTATTCTCATATTGTAATGATAGATGCATGTCATTATACATTTTTCTAAACCCAAAGACTGCACAATACCAAGAGTGAACTCTAATGGAAACAATTGATTTTGGCTGACTATGATGTGTCAATGTAGGTTCATCAGGTGTAACAAATATGCACTCTGGTGGGGGATGTAGCCTCATAATATAGGAGGCTATACACGTGTGGCAGCAGGGGTATATGAGAAATATTTGTACCTTTCTCTCAATTTGCTGTGGACCTAAAACTGGTCTAAAAAGATCTTTAATAAAATATATATGTGTGGAAATGTATTTGTACACATACATATTTCTTTTGTATCTCTTCCTCCCACCATCTACAAAGCAGCTCACAATTCTTTGTAAGCAGTGGGGGAAAATATTATGAAATCTAGAACATATTATTTGTGAGAATTGCAATGATGGATTGATTGGTTTTCTATGGAGTGCTTCTTCTCCCTGATGCTGGCAGACCTTATTTAATCAGCCTTTCCATCCCCAGGCCCTGGATAAATAGCACTGCCAACTAGCCTACCCTTTCTCCATCAATACTATTCTAAGACTCTCTCTTTTCTGTCCAGGGATACCTTTTGTAGTCTTGGAGGTTGTCTTTCTGTGTTATTTAAAAAATTTATTGATGTAATATGACTACCCCATCTTTATTCTGTCTGTGTAGTAATCTTTATCCATGATTCTTTCTCCATTCACCACTCCTTAAAGATGTTATTTATGACTTGAATTGATTATAAATAGTCTCTTTTAGATGCTGAATTTTGTATAGAGCCCTTCAACTGGTTTTAAACAGCATCACTGATATGGTGGTCTCTTAGGTGGCTTAAAACTTAACAGCCAGCTTGCATCTCTCCATCAGTTCACAGTATGTATTTATTTTTTTCTTTGTACCACAAAACCAGAGAAAGTTGCCCAGCCTGGGGTGGGTGAGTAGTGGTGTAGGGGATCTCCAACATTTGTTGGAGTCTCTCATATGTGTTTTTATAGGCTTTATATAAATTATTTTATGTAATCCTCATAGTATCCTGAAAGGAAGATGTAAGTGTTCTGATTTTACCCAGATTGATGGAGCTCAGATTCACCATCCAGGACTCTCTCTAACTCCCATAATCATTCCATCATATGGAGACATAAAGCCAGTTAAGCCATTTTCTTTCTTCCTTCACTCAGTGACTCGGGGGTGCTGCTGCAGCCTCCAGGTACTATGCCAACAGTGTCTACAGTGACTGTTTGCAATGAGTTTACCTCTTTACCCCAAACTTTCCTGAGTGGTTAGCAGAAAACAGTTGACTCTGAAGCTTAAGTGTGGAATGGAATCCAAGGACTCTCTGCCTTTGGTAATGGTTGTATGAATAAACACCTGTCAAATACACAGGATTTCACAGAGGAGATATCTGGGTAATATTTTAATTAGGGACTAAAATATCCTTTTTTTAAAAAAAGATTTATTTATTCATTCATAACTTACTATGTACCATCCATATTTAATTTGTGAATCTTTTCCGCTAGCATGTGAGTGCCTTGAGGGTAGACAATTTGTCTGTCTTGTTCTCTTGAAAACAGTGTCTGACCCACAAGGAATATTTGTTGATTAAATAAATGCACATTCCACATTTGATGTCTGATTAGTGTTTCTCACTTATTTTTGAGAATGGTCTTTCAATCCACTCCTAAGAGTCTGCTCCAAAGTTTATGTGTCATTTGTGACTCTGGGTTGGTGAGCTCAGGCCATTTCCATATTGACTTACTAGTGTATCTGGTCAGAGTTTCTTCCAAAAATTCATCTCTCAAGTTTTCAAGCGTGAACTGCTGGATAGTACTATGCCAAATATTGATGTCAATTTCTGGACATTTTAAAGTTATGGACATAAAAACAGGGAATAAAACTTTTAAATTTTATTATTTTTTTAATTTTAGAGGGCTGAAACTGAAATAGCAATTTTAGGGAAACTGTAAATATACCAATGGAGTTCATTTTTAGCACCCTTCAAAATATGTTTTTGGTTACATAAGAGCTAAAAGTCGTATATGGTGTGTTACTCTGGGTCCAACTAGGGAAACAGAAACCATACTAACTCTTTTAATAGGGAGAATTTAATATAGAGAAATAATTAGACAGGATGAAGAGGAAATACTAAAGTAATTCAGAGTAATTGCAGATGCCACCTCTAGGGCTGAGCAAACAAAGGAAAGAATTTGCAAGTATCAGAACCCAGAAGCTGGAGGAGACATCCCCTGAAATGAGACACAGAACCCTAATGAGGGGTCAGTGCCCAACTAGTTGCTGGTATCTTTGATGGCACCCGTGGAACCTGGTTCTGGAAGTGTGAAAAGAAGCCAGAAATGGGAACTGGTGTTATTGGTACTAACTGCTGCTGCCTAAGTTAAGGGCCATTTGTGAGCAACTCTGGCCAGACTAGAAGCAAATAGGAAGGAGCAGTTTCCTTTTTTCACCTTCTGCCTTCCATTCACCCTCTGGGGCAAGAGGGATCTCCTTGACAAAGGAGAAATCTTTGTTTGCCAAGTTCCCATTTCACAATCTACCCTGTGGTGAGTTTTTTGCCCTTTCCTCTTCTTGATTTTGTTTTCAAAGTGTGTTTTCTTATTACCAAATGCTTGTTTGAGGGTATTTAATTCACTTTAGAGTGTTGTATTAGTTTTACTCTCGTGTGTGCGTGCGTGCGTGTGTGTGTGTGTGTCTGTGTGTATTTAGTGAGGGGTGGCAGCTATCAGCAGAAATGGGTTGATTTACCTTTCTAATTCTTTACAATAGTTTTATGTGGATGCAGTCTTTTCTTCTATTTCTATTTATTTTGCCTTATAAGATTTATAGTTCAATATGTTCTTGTTGATCAGTTCTGCCTTCTTCTGAGCAGTTTTCTTAATGGACAGTTGTGGAGGAGTTTGGGAGGGTTGGTGTTGCTTCTCTTTTGTTTCTGCAGATATGAAAATTTCTTTTATTTTCTTCTTTTCTTCACTGCTTTATTTCCAAGGGGTACCACCTCTTCTCCATGTATCTAAATCTCCACCAAATGCGATGCTAGACTGACACTTTTATTATTTATTTATTTATTTATTTATAATTTTTTAAAAAGATTTTATTTATTTAATTGACAGAGAGAGAGAGACAGAGAGAGAGGGAACACAAGCAGGGGGAGTGGGAGAGGGAGAAGCAGGCTTCCCGCCGAGCAGGGAGCCCGATTCGGGGCTCGATCCCAGGACCCTGGGATCATGACCTGAGCCGAAGGCAGTTGCTTAACCAACTGAGCCACCCAGGCACCCCTAGACTGACACTTTTAATCCTGCAGATTTTCAAGCTCCTTCCCTGTCACTGGTGCTGTGAAGTATCTATCTTTTGGCACTTGATACTGGACTTTCTCCTTCTGAGGGGGGCATTGTCTGTGCTTTGTCTAAGAGCATCACTTTGCTCTATTTTTTTTTTTTTTCATGAAGACTTGTGGCATTGGGTGGGCAGCAGTTACTCTGATGGAATTACAAGTAATTTGAAGATCACACTGGTTTCTCAGTCGTGTCAAAGTTATAGGTTAGGTGTGTTTATATTTGCTCTCCTTGTGGATTTTTAGTATTTTTTTTTTAATAGGGGAAGTGGAAGTTTGTGTAGGAGATTGGAAATTATTATTAAAAAATTACTATTATTAAAAAACCCCAGAAAATTCAATTTCCATTTCTTTTTAATCTTGAGGTGACTTGATGATATTGATAAGGCATTGTTGATATGGGTATTGAGGGAGGAGGAAGGGAAATTAGAGGACTATGGGAAAGTAATTCTTCTGTTAAGTTCTTATTTCTACAGCCTACGTATCTCTACTCTACGCTTGCTTGAATCCAATATTGGAGTTTCAAGCATGTGCAGGTGTCTTAATATTAACAACCCGCTGAATCTATTTGCAAAGCACTACAAGAAGATCCCACTCTCCTGAATGTGCCTTCTCAGTTCTTAAGAAAAGAAGATGATAACACGTTACTGGTATTTTTTCATATCTTTACAACACTGTAGCAAGTCAGTCAAGCCTCAAGGGAAGGCTATTGCTTATGTACACATTCAAAGCAGTGTTTGAAAGTCTTGAGTCTTTTTCTTTTTTAAATCTTTTTTTTTCCTAAAGATTTCATTTATTTATTCATGAGAGACGGAGAGAGAGAGAGAGAGAGGCAGAGGGAGAAGCAGGCTCCCAAGGAGCAGGGAGCCCGATGCGGGACTCGATCCGCCGAAGGCAGACGCTCGACCATCCGAGCCAGCCAGGCGCCTGAGTCTTTTTAATCAGCTTACTTCCATAGGAACTTTTTTCAAATCTGTTTGTAAATGTCGTTCTGTGTGAGCTTTTGGTGCTGCAGGTTCTCTCTGCTCTCACTTAAGGGCTTTTGGCCTGTGTTCTCTACGGTATCTGCATCTTCTTAGTCCCCAGGAACATTTTCTTTTCTGTGGTGATAGGATTGGCATTTTGAATCCTATTTGGCAGGAAGATGGTTTCATGTTTAGGTCCAAGATGAAAATGGATCTCTCTATGGTGCAGCATGTTAGTTCCTGTGTTTAACAGTTGGCAACCAGATTTCCCATCCTGGTCAATATTATGGGGTCCACATAGGCATTGGATGAAAACACACACACGATGAAAGAAAATGAAAGCTAATTGATTTTAATGAGTGACTCTGGAGCCAGACAAGTTGGGCTCCAATCACAGCTTTTGCAGAACTACCTCTCTAACTGTACCTCATTGCTTCACCTGTAGAATGGAAATAATCATTACAATTATCTGATACAGTCGTGAGAAGAAATTATGTGAGCTAATATTGCTAAAGTGCTTGGAACAGTGCCTGGCATCTGATAAGCCTTGTGTAAGTGCTAGTTAAAAATAAACATATAGGGGGAGACGAACCATGAGAGATGATGGACTCTGAAAAACAAACTGAGGGTTCTAGAGGGGAGGGGGGTAGGGGGATGGGTTAGCCTGGTGATGGGTATTGAGGAGGGCACGTTCTGCATGGAGCACTGGGTGTTATGAACAAACAATGAATCATGGAACACTGCACCAAAAACTAATGATGTAATATATGGTGATTAACATAACAATAAAAAATTAAAAAAAAAATAAATAAACATATAGTAGAATACAAAAATGAAGTGAAATGAAAGTTAAAGCTATGGCGCCAACTGGGTGAATGGTAATAGGGAGAATGAAGGGGAAGGTGAATGATTCACAGCTCTCTTCCATTTGTAGAACTATTCGTTGATAGGACACAGTGGCGTTTTTTGGATTGGACTAACATATATTTGCCTGAAGTTCTCACAGTTGAGGAAAAGATGTACAAAAAGAAATCTGCTTCTACTCCAGTTTTGTGTAAAGAGAACCACGATGAGTAGAAGTTACTGTGTCTTGGTATGCTTATGAAATTATCATATTTTTATAATGGTTTTTAAAAATATGGACTCTAGGTGACTAATTTCTTAAAAATTATTAAAATTTATTATTATTGGGGCGCCTGGGTGGCTCAGTTGGTTAAGCAACTGCCTTCGGCTCAGGTCATGGTCCTGGAGTCCCGTGATCGAGTCCCACATCGGGCTCCCTGCTCAGCGGGGAGTCTGCTTCTCCCTCTGACCCTCTTCCCTCTCATGCTCTCTATCGCTCATTCTCTGTCTCTCAAATAAATAAAATCTTTAAAAAAATAAAATTTATTATTATTATTAAAGCATAAATTAAACTTTTACAGGTTATTTTAAATACCTGAGACAACTAGCATCTAGAGGTAGATAGCGAGGCTAATACATTTACACTTGAAAGTGATGCTGACATTTCTGTCATTGGGATACCAGAGGGATCTTAATCTGGGTCATAGATTCCTGGAGTCATGGAACATAAGAAACATTTGGGAATAGGAGCTTTTGTGCATTTGTGCATTTTTCTTAGGAAAATGTCCATCAGATGATTAAAGGAATTTGTGTCCCAGTGACGGTTAAGAATCACTGATGCAGAAACTGTGATGATCTGATTCTCTAGTAATGATTACATGAAAGCATTTCTTTTAAAAGAGATAATCTATTCAGCACTTGAAGATGAGATAATCTCAAAATTACCCATCTTATGTAAAAAAGGAAAATAATCGGGAAAATTAAAATACATACTATTTAGCTTTAAAATTCTCTTTATCCCTTACTCACTTTTATCTTCTATATTATTATTATTATTATGGAATTATATTATTATTTTTAATTTGGAAAGCATGTATGTTCACTACCATACTACCAATGTTTTTTTTGGGGGGGTTTCTACTAATTTAAAATATTTAATAATTCAAAGGTTTTTAATAAATTAGGTGTTTAGGTAGGTTATATTATCTAAGGATTTCATTTTAGGTCAGTAAATGGGATGTTACTTTTTTTTTAAAGGGGACCTTGGTCTAATAGGATTGGGGACCATTTTGCTATGCTGTATGCAAGAAATTTTTTCAAGATTTTATTATTAAGTAATCTCCACACCCAATGGGGGCCTTGAATTTATAGCCCCGAGATCAAGAGTCACATGCTCTACCAATGGAACCAGTCAGGTGCCCCTGAGAGCAATTTTAATTAGGTAAAATGTAATACTTTGAAAACTGTCCCCAGGGACCTCATTGATTTTTTTTTTTAGGGCAGAAAAGAAAAAAGATTCTACATTGACTCTCTGTTTAGGGGGAGGGGTTACAGCTCAGTTAAGAGGAAAAAAAATAAAGTTCTGTAATCAAGGAAGAAAAAAGTGGAGTCTGGATCTCTCTCTCTCAATTTCTGTCATCTTTTTCTCTCTCTCTGTCTTCACCTCTATGTGTATGTGTATTCTGTTCTATCATGTCTTATCTTTATTTCTTAAATAGAGCAATACTTCCACAGAGCAGGCATATAATGTGTTTGTTAATTGATTCATATTCTGCACAATCACCAATTCTCTTGTTCTTACCCACTCACAACAGGGTTCAATAGTATCAACAATGGAAGGGATAATAAGTGAATCTAAATTTAATCCCCTTTTATTTAAACTAATCTCTCTCTCTCTAATTAATGGCTGCTCATTCCATTATTGCTAATGAATCAGGAGACTGTGCTCTACATCTATGCAGGAAGCACTCTATTAAATCATGAATTGAGAATCAAAGGGGAGAGCATAGTCCGGCTTCCCATTGTTCCCTCGGTGATTTTTTGCCTAATGAAAAGGGTGTCTGAAATACAAAGACCAAATAGAATTTTCTTTATTTGGTGCATAGCTCTTAATTCTGGATGGCATCCTTGTCTTATACATTGTAAAATCCAAATGTTGTAAGGATTATGTATTTTAGTATAGTCAGTGGATTTAGTATTATATTTATTTAGTATTATATTTAGTATAGTCAGTGGACTAGAAGGGACAAAGCGAGGATAAAGAAGGGAGTAGACAGGATGAAGTTACAAGGGAAACCTTTATTTTTTTTAAAGATTTTATTTATTTATTTATTTATTTATTTATTTATTTATTTGAGAATGTGAGAGAGAGAGACAGCATGAGAGGGGAGAGGGTCAGAGGGAGAAGCAGGCTCCCCGCTGAGCAAGGAGCCCAACGTGGGACTCGATCCCAGGACTCCAGGATCATGACCTGAGCCGAAGGCAGTCGCCCAACCAACTGAGCCACCCAGGCGCCCACAAGGGAAACATTTAAATAATATCCATTAGTTAACCATTCCTGAGCCTCCATCCTCACCCCACCTGAGGTCTTGCACAGTAAGACTGAAATAGGGTCTGAGTGTATGCACTTTGAGAAACCTGCTCTGGGTGATTTATTTGCCACAGTTGGCTTCCAACCCCCCCTCCCCAAAGCACACACACAAGGTTAAGAACCTCTGCAAGGGTACAAGCATGCTTTTCCACATTTTTTTTAGAAAAAGAAGTAACGTTTTATTCTTTTGGATTGTTTGGGACTTTACTGTTTAAAACAACTTTGAGAGCTTTGGGTTCATAATACAAAATATGAAGTGTTCATGTTTCATATATTGAAAACCTTCTATGTGCCACAAACTGTGCAAACTGATAGAGTACATATGCAGAGATGAAGGACAAGTTCCTGCCTTGCAGAAACTCCCAGTCAGGTATTCAGAGACGACTGTATGTCACAGACCTCAGTAATTGAATGATGAATTAGACAAGAGACTTGGCATGTATTTGTCATGTGCGTTGCTTAATTGAGGTTTCCAAATGGTATTTTTAGTCACCTCCAGAAGAATCTAATTATACAAATTTCATGAAAATACTATTGGTCAAGTCATGCACCCTAATACATAGATGCACCCTAATACATAGATACTCCCTAATGCATTGGCAAGGAGTAACAAACTGACCTGGGGATAAGCTGTTGGGATGTTAGTTCTGCCCTGCTGCTCCAAGCTTCACTGTAGATGTGAATGTATGCTAATCATACTAAGGGTAAAAATGTCTTTCTAGAGATATGCAATTACTGTTAAACTCTAAGTGTAACACTTTTTTTTTTTTTTCCAGTCACGTCATTGAGCCTAGGGCTCAGGGCCATTGAAATACAGGGTCAAAACCACAGAGATGATGGTTTTTGATTTTATGCATCCTGAGGCAAATAATTGCTTGTCTAAGTCCATTGGAATTGTTGAAGCATATTTTCACTTTAGAAAACCCTTATTAAAAAATAAAAAAATAAAACTCTTATTAAATGCTTACTCTTTGTTAGATATTATGTTGGTCCTGGGAATAGAAACAGTTCCTGTCTTCAGAGAGTTTGCAGTCTGCTAGAGGAGGAAGACTTATAAACAAACAATCACTATAAAATGTGGTCAATACATCATCAAGTGTGACAAGGCATAACTGGGGGGATTCATAGACCATAAAGTCAGGAAAAACGATAGGTAGGAATGGCTTCTAAGAGGAAGGGACGTGCAGGAGATTATTCAGAGATAAAGCGCTAAAAAAATTTTCTTCACAGAGACTTGAAGGAGAAAACCATTAATCTTAATTATTTGGTTAGTTAGGAACAAAAATGATGTGCACGGGAAATCTGTGCAAGATGAAGAGCCACTGAAATGAACGTGGTTAATAAGGTAGAGTCCCTGAGGACCCAAGTGGCCATGCATTTGAGCAGTTTGGCTCACCAAGAAGAGATTGCAAAGATGGCCAGAGGGCAGGTATCAAACTGTCATATTTTGATACGAAAGTGAGATGATATGGAACAGTGCTCTCTCCTACCTCTTCTGTGTCTTCATGGATCCCTGTGCTTCTTCCCATCAAAACATTTATCATAATTCACCACAAGAGACCCTCTTAATAACACCATCTTCCCCCATGTCTCATTTGACTGTGCATCTATTTTTGCTATTTTGGCACCATGCATGTATGAGGTACACATGTCTGTTGCATGAATATATCATCAGTAGACCTGGAGGACATTTTTGTGGTCAGGAATCAAAAGGAGACAGCTGCTGGAGGTCAGTATTGACAAATCGGCAAAGGCCAGACAAAATGGAATCCATGACAGGTGGGAAAAAGCACCTCTTCTTACAATGGGCTTTATTTTGTTATGTTACTTATTTTTCTGTGTAGGAGTTTGTGTGGGGTTTTAGCATATAATATCAAATAAAAATATCTTACACATTATTTTTCCTTGGCTGAATGGTTTAAGCCACTTTGAATAATAATCAAAAGCATAATAAATTAAGACCAAAGCGTGCCTGTGAAGAAAGATCTTGGCATTTTAACACTTCCTCGGTCAGAAGGGTCTGCTTTTTTACCATCACACAAGATGAAGCCAATGTGTAGAGAGCTACAAATACAGCAGCCTGTGTGCCCAGAGCTGCAGTGTCGGAGAATGGTTGAGTTTGTGCTGTGGAAGGAGAGAAAAACAGACAGGCCACATGGTTCAATAGCATCTACAGGATTCTGGGACAAAAGATCAGTTGTATAAAACATGGGCACACTTGCTCCATTGTCTTTGTCTTAGTCCAGTAGCTCTGTGCATTGGGTATCAGAAGCATCATTTTGAGACAAGGGGGCGTAAGTTTGGAGTTAGAAAGTGTCCTAGTCCTGGCTCTGTCACTTATTTCCTGGAAAGCTCCATCTTCCCAGCAATCAGTTTCTTGTCCTGTGAAATAGGGATATCAGGAATTCTTAGGGGCCTCAAATGTGCTCTGTATCGAAACAGCTGATATATGGGAACACCCAAACAGCATCATCTTTGAATGCATTTACTGGAATTACACAAAGCTCTTCCCACCGTAGAGTCTTTCAATTTGCTCTGCCCTGGCTTGGAAATCTCTCTCCTCACCCCCAGCCTATTCAGCTCTTTGCAAGGCTGACTCCTTCTCTCAGTCAATTCTCTCTGTCTTTAATTTTCTTCTATTTCTTTTTTAAAAAAAATTTTGTTTTAATTCCAGTATAGCTAACCTGCAGGCTATATTAAATGCAGGTGTACAATTTAGTGATTCAACACGTCCAGACAATACCTTGTGCTCATCACAAGTACACTCCTTAATCCCCTCACTTATTTAACCCATCCCCCCACCCACCACCTCTCTGGTAACCATCAGTTTGTTCTCTGTAGTTAAGATCTGTTTTTTGTTTGTTTGTTTGTCTTTTTTCTTCGTTCATTTGTTTCTCTCTTAAATTTCACATATGATGAAATGATATGGTATTTGTCTTTCTCTGACTGACATCTCACTTAACATAATAGACTCTAGCTCCATCCATGTTGTTGCGAATGGTGAGGTTTCATTCTTTTTTTTTATGGCTGAATAGTACCCCTTCTTCTGTCAATGGACAGTTGGGCTGCTTCCATATCTTGGTTTTATAAATAATGCTACTGTTGACATCAGGGAGCCTGTATCCCTTTGAATTAGTGTTTTTGCATTCTTTGGGCAAATACTCATTAGCGGAATTACTGGATCATACGGTAGCTCTATTATTAATTTTGGGGGGGAACTTCATACCTTTTTCCAGAGCGGCTGCACCAGTTTGCACTCCCACCAACAGTGCATGAGGGTTCCCCTTTCTCCACGTCCTCACTAACACCTGTTGTTTCCGGTGTTGTTGATTGTAGCCATTCTGACTGGTGTGAGGTGATATCTCATTTGTGGTTTTGATTTGCATTTCCCTGCTGCATTTCTCATCTCAAGGATCATCTCCTAAGAGACTGCTTCCTTAACCCCTTAGCTAAGTTTGCAGTCGCTGTCACATTGCGCTTTTCAGTTTCTCCACACTTCCCGCCACCTGAAATCATCTTGATTATGTGTGTGCTTACCATTTATTGTCTCTCTTCTCTTAGTAGAGTATAAGGTGCTTGACAATAAGCATCTTGTCCATCATCCTCACCATGGTCTTCCTAAACCCTAGAAAACTACTGGCACATAGGTGACACTCCATTAATATCTTTTAAAAAATGAGCGGATGAATTTAATTGACATTTTTCTTACTAAATTCTTTTACTTTTTTACATATTTCAGGTTATGGTGTTATTCTTTTCCCTTTATTCACTTGCAGAAAAACCTCAGCAGATAAAGTGCACAATTTAGAATTCTTTGGGCAAAGATAATAAACATGCCCCATCTCTACTTGTGAGTGTTGCCTCAGTTTGGACAGAAAAGATGCAGCCAAGAAGATAAAGAGAAAGAAATAAAAGGAAAGCCCATGTGTACCTAATATTTACCAGTGTAGTAAAATTTTCCAATAGGAAAAGAAAAGGCAAAGTTAGCTTAATTGGATCCAGTCTTTTTGAGTTCCCTTTCCCTAGTTTTCTCTGAAGAAAACAAAATAGGAGAAGGGACCTAGCCAAATGATGACTTAAATTTAGTCAACTATTTCTGGAGGTGCCAAGTCAAGAGTTTGCTCAAATTTATTTCTCTTTCTTTCACTGAGGTAAATTTCCAGCCCAGGCACATGAACTGGAATGGAAGGCTAATCAGTTATCAGAAAAAAAAAATACATTTGGTGTCTGCCTATGTTAGCTGGAAAAATAATTGAAAGCATGAGTATTGTGTGGTTTCTCTAAAACTTCAAAAGTGTACATAATCACAGAAAGGAGAATGCCATCTGTTTGTTGTTAGGATCACGTTTTATTTTCCTGCTTATACTCTTGATATATGCAGCAAACTTAGCTTTCTGTAAAGACAATTAATTATTATTTATGTTAGGTTTAGGTTAGTGATGAATTTACTCCTTTCCCCTATTCCATTAGTAGTAGAATGGTGTTAGGTAATAGATTAGAACCATCAGGCAACTAATCACAGTCACCTACTCTTAGAAATTACTCACTGGCCTACATGATCAGTAGAAACACTAACTCAGAAAACAAAGAATCCATCTTTTGTATATCAAATATCATGTTGGCAGGTCCACAAAGCTTGGTAACAGTAAGTTTTGTTCTGTAACATGGTGCATTGTCAAATAGAATTTATAGGCCTTTTGCCATCAGCAGATGTCTGACTTGGCATCTGTGGGATCCCTGATGTTTAGCCGCAGAGGCATAGAGTGAACAACACAGAACTTCAGAATGTGAACGTAGACCCAGGGAAGTGCAAAGACTTGCCCGCAGCAGTGTGGTTATGTAGTGGCAGAACTGGACCCAGAACCCAGCTCTGATTCCTAGCTCATGGGCAGCTCGATGGCACCATGAGTATTCGGCGTGGTCAGTACCTGTCATTCTTTGCCGTAATCGATGCAGCTCATATTAACCCACGAATGGCTTCCCATGCAAATTCCACAAATGTGTATTTAGGGCAGACTCTATTCTCAGCTCTGTTAGGTAAACTGTCCCACAGTTTCCGCATAGTATTTATTCCACAGGTTAGTTGATCCACCGGTTAGTTAGTTTTACTCTTTCAAAGTTCTATCAAGCTCAGCTGATTAATTCCTCATTATTTGTGACCTTCATTAAAGACACTGTGTGTCAATTATTTGTCACATGAGAATCCATTATTAGACACCAGGGATATAAAAGAAGTATAAACTAAAAACAAAACACCTAGACAACAAAAACAGCACAGAAAAAACTTGCTTTTATCAAAGAGTTTCCAGATGTGTTAAACAGAAAAAATGGACAGAATAATACTGATTAAAAATGCCTCTCCTCCCAGACACTGCCTTTTTTATTTGTACTTTTCCTCCCATTTTTTAGACCACTCTGGCTCATGAATGACTCATGTCTAGCATTGGTGGTGTTTGGCTAAAATTGTTGACATTGGGTAAGAACAGATGGTGACCAGCCTTGGATGCCAGGGGGGATCCCACTGAAGGAGAAGGAGCAGGGGAGTGGCATGATGCAGGTGATATGGCACTGGACAGTAGCAATGTTTCTAGAACCTCAGCCATTAGTGAACACCTTTGGGATTTAAAAAAAAAATATCTGGGTACCATTTTTACTATATAATCATGTTTTTCTTTAAACGATTTTTCTATTTAAATGGTTTATTTTAAAAGGAAATTGCATTACTACTTTTATACAAAAAATAAATACCACCTGCCATTAATTGAAATACACATAAAAAATAAATCCAGTGAAAATATGGTGAATTCTAGGTAGATACTGTTTTCTTCCCAAGTTTGTAAGCTTGAAGTCTGTTCTTTCTTTATTATAAAGCGAGAGAAACAAGTATTAAAAAGCTGATAAAGATCCTTAACAAAACAAATCTTTATGTAACGATAACAATGGGAAGAAGATTAAAAAGAATATGTTTCTCACTATAGGATTAGATGTTATTTGGTTCCATATATGGTGCCACCATAAAATTACCTTCTTGCCCATCACTTTGGGCATCAGTGGTGTAAAGCAGGGGCCTGCCAACTTTTTATGTAACTATTGTAGGTTCTATAAGCCATATAGTCTCAGTTGCAAATATATATACATATATATATATATTTTTTAGATTTTATTTATTTATTTATTTGACACACAGCGAGAGAGCGAGAGAGGGAACACAAGCAAGGGGAGCGAGAGAGGGAGAAGCAGGCTCCCTGCTGAGCAGGGAGCCCGATGCAGGGCTCGATCCCACGACCCTGGGATCATGACCTGAGCCGAAGGCAGACGCTTAATAACTGAGCCACCCAGGCGCCCCACAGTTGCAAATATTTAACTCTGCTGTCATAGCATGAAAGCAGCAACAGATAAAACATAGTCGAATAGGTGTGGCTGTGTCCTTGTAAAATTTTATTTCTGAAAACAGGCAGGAGATTTGGCTTGTGGGACATAATTTACTGACTCATGGTCTATATCAGTGGTTCACAAATTTATGATGTGATAAGGATTACTTGTGTTCTGCGTTGAATTGTGTGCCCTCAAAAATATATGTCAAAGTCCTAACTTCCATCTTCAGAAAGTGACCTTATTTGAAAATAGGCTCTTTACAGAGGCAAAGTTAAAATGAGGTTACTAGGGTGGGCCTTAATCCAATATGACTGATTTCTTTATAAAAAGGGGAAGTTTGGATATAGAGACAAGACACAGAGGGAAGATGGCCATCTACAAGCCAAGGAGCACCAGCAGCTACCAGAAACTAGGAGAGAGATGTGGAATAGACCTTTCCCCGGTGTCTTTAGAAGGAGCATGGCCTTGCAGACAACTTGATTGCAGACTTCCAACCTCTAGAACTGGGAAATAATACATTTCTAGTGTTCTAAGCCACGCAGTTCGTAATTCTTCATTACAGCTAGTTTAGGAAGCTAGTACAATGTGGAATTGTGTGTGAATCACTGGTCTTCCTGGTAAAGCAGAGGAGGCAGAGATTGGGCTTAGGCCACCTAAGGGGCATTGAATATAATAATCCACATGTGAGGCAATGGAGGGCTGGATTGGTATATGGGTAATTGGACTAGAAAGGAAGATGCTTTGATTGTTCTGCTCCTAAGAGGCACACAGTAAATGTTTGGGGAATTGGGATTAGAAGTGAGATAGTTGCATATAACCATCCCAGAAGAAATTCCCTGCAGACAGTGTGGCATAGGCATGTGGTCTGTGTTAGAGACAGATGCCTCAGGATCATCCCCACATGTCACATGAAACTCACTGAGCGCTGAGAAGGAGAGTGGATAGAAAGAGATGGTAAAGATTGTGGCTCAGTGCCATGGTTAGATGGTGAAGGGAAAAGGAAGAGCTAGTGCAGGAGATGGAACAGGGATAGACTTGCAGGTGGGATGAGAAATAGTTATTAGAGCAAAGTTTCAAGAAGGAAGGGACAGAGTCAAATCATTTTTATTTATTTTATTTTATTATTTTTAAATTTAAATTCAAGTGAATTAACATAGAGTGAAGTGTTGGTTTCGGGGGGTAGAATTTAGTGATTCATCACTTACATATAACATCACCCCAGCAAGTGCCCTCTTTAATACCCATCACCCATTTAGCCCAACCTCCCACCCACCTGCCCTCCAACAACCCTCACTTTGTTCTCTTAACTATAGAGTCTCTTATGGTTTGCCTCCCTCTCTGTTTTTATCTTATTTTATTTTTCCTTTCCTTCCGCTATGCAGAGTCAAATCTTACAGAGAGATCAAAGGAAAGGAACGTAAGGAAGCACTAGATTTGGGATTCATGATGCCTTTCCAGCTTTGAGAAGCCACTTTCAGTAGAGTGTGGAGCAAAGTGAAATTTGCAAACATTAAAAGGTTTGTTGTAAAAGGAAAGGGAAAATATAAGGAAGAAACATTGCCAAATACATTTTTTTTTCTCCAACATGGGAGATGTATGCCTATTTGAAGATACAAAGGAAGAAACCAATGAAGACATACTAAAAATACCAAGTGCCTTCCAAGGGAGCATGGCCCTGCCAACACCTTGTCAGAAGTGGGTTCCCCTTTCCAGGGGAGATGGGGCTGGGAGGAATTATATGGTTCTCTGTATTGTTTTTTTATTCCCAGTTTCTGTTTTCTCATGTAGATTAGCAGCCCTTCCTTCCTCTCAGTAAGATCTTGTTTATTAAATATTGTTCTAACAGTTTGGAGTCTGTCATTTCTTTAGGGAATACTTGTAATTTTTGCTTTTATAATCTAGGCAATAAGGCAGGGGTTGCATTTCTAAAGGATCTGAAGTATTTATAATTTTTAAAGTATAAGTATTATAATTTAGTGAAAATGTTATTTATATTAGTTTATGTCTCTTGGTTTATTTTTCTACCTATCTAATGCATATTCCATCTATTTCTAAAGAATGATTTGAGGTGGCTATTATATAATGATTACAAATTATAAATGGTTACAAATAATTTTGTAGTTTACTCAGAACAGCCTAAAACTTAAAACTAGAAAATGAAAAATTCATTACATTGGTCAAAAAAAAGCACAGCAAGAGATTCTAGGATAAAACCCATCTTTGACAAGGGAATGACTCAGACAGGCTTTCCTCTCAGCTGGTGGGATGGGGTTATCTAATTTTACCAGTTGCAGATAAGACTGAGCCAGCTGAAGCTTAGGCCCAGAAGAGATGAGGTATACTACACAAACCCATGTGCCTGATTATGACATCAGTGACTGGCTTCAGACTTTAAATATATGGTGATGGAGGGAAAAAGGATTTTGGCTAACTTTTCAGCATCTATTCCAGTATCAACACAAAGTAAAAAGTAAAAAAAAAAAAAAAAAACTGAAGTCTGAAATACTACACAAAATAGATAGGATTGAAAAGGACAGAGGATGCAGAATCTGAACACTAAGAATTCACCAGTGACCTGCTGGGTAGCATGTGGATTTTAATGTCACTCCAGGGCAATAAAAATTAAATGTCCCACCATCTTAAAGGGTTGGGACTTCTAATAGAATAAGCATTTGATTAATGAAACAACATGTACTATAAAGAACAAGGGATCATAAAAAGCTGGTTTTTAACAGCCTAAGTACCTTTTGCAGCTTGAAGTCTTTTATCACCTTGTAAATCACCCCTGGAGAGGAATAACCAAAGTGAGACAAGGCAGACTTCCATTACCAGCCTGTCCACCTTGGGACCTTGGCTCTAGTTTCTCAAGCATATTGTCTTTGCTAACACTCTGTAGTACCTTCCTTTATTATGGGGGAAAGGATTGGGGCATTGTGGTGGTACTGCTTTTAGTAAATGTCTCAGAACAAATATACTTCCTCAGGAGGCACCTTCCTTTCCCTTGATGTCTATTCTGAAGTCAAGTATGTCTGTGTTGGCAGAAATTGACAACCATGGGTATTAGCAAGTTACGGCACTCAAATCTTATGGCTTAAAACAACAAACGTTACTTTTTCCCAGGTTGGTGTATGGGTTGCGTGCAGTGGAGTTTACCTCTGTTCCATGTGTCTTTCATTTCCAGGGCCCAGGTGGAAGGGCAGTGGCACGAGGGCATGCTTTTCTCGCGGTGCAGGGAAGGAGCACAGGAAGGGGAGTCAAAACCTCAGGAGCTCTTTTGTAGCCTCTGGCGGGATGTGCTATCCTGTAAGTCTGCTCATGTGCCATTGGCCTCAGCAAGTCATGTGGCTAAGCGCAAAGTCAGTGGAAGGAGTTAGTATATTTATCCACAGTAAATTCTGGCCAGGATGAGGAGAGAAGGATGAATTGCGATCACATCATCCCATTGACCATGCTGTGAATTATGCAGGTAGGTTGGTCACATGGGCACTTAACTAGAGAACCTGGATCCTAATTGATGATCTCTGAGATCAAAGTAGGTATTCTAGTTGGAGGAGACAGATGCTCTGCATGTAATGTATCTTACTAAAATGTCAGGAAGGGACCCTGATTCTCAGAACTTTGACTCACTTAGATGGCCTCAAGCACATTCTTGGCAAAAGTGCCACTGACTCTAGAAACTATGCTGAGCAAGTTATGCACATGATTTCATTGAGTTGTCAAATGATCGCATGAGGTGGTGATTACTATCCCTGTTTTTCTTGGGGGGAGGAACTGAAGCTTAGAAGCCAAGTTCCACAAAGGACATCATGCCAGGAAGTTCAGAGCTGGGATTTGAACCCGTGTCTGTCTGATCCCAAATTACTATGTGACATCAGAAAAATGTCTCAGGCTAAAACTCAGCGAGAAACTGAATACTTATGAAAATATTACTCGTGAATGTATATATGCACTTGTGAATTTTTGTTCCATATTCATATCTCTTATATCAGCAGTCCCACTTCAGGAGATTTAGCTTAAGGAGGATATATTCGGTATAAAAAAAGATATTCAAAGAGTGAACATTAAAATAAACTGGAGTTTATGTGATTATGATGGATCAGTGTAGGCTCATGGATTGTAACAAATACACCACTGCAGTGTGGGATGTGGACAGTGGGGAGGGCTGTGCATGTGTGGGGACAGGGAGTATACGGGGACGCTCTGTACTTTCCACTCAATTTTGCTGTGAACATAAAACTGCTCTAAAAAACAAAATTTATTAATTAATAAAAATAGTAGGAGAATGCCATTATCCACAGAGGGAAAATGCTATTTGTATCAGCATGCTCATGGTATTACTATCTCTCATGGAGAAAAACCTAAAGGATTAAGCACAAGGGATTTGTTAAGTAATTTGATACATATGTAGGCAGCCATAAAATTACTGTTTAGAAAAATATTTAATGACATTGCAAGTGTACACAGTAAGACTGTAAAATAATATACACAGTGTGACCTCAGATTTGTAGAAGGAATACTCAAACATGAATAGTGAATAATTCTGAGTAATCTGCCTTTACTTGATCTGCCTCCACACACCCACCAAATTTGTCAAATGAACATATTTTGCTTTTGTAATTAGAAACTGTACTCTTTCACCAACCCACACTACCCCAGAATGACCTTGCAGCTAGACTCACTCTGAGAAAATCTCACTTTCATCTGTGTTCAGTGGGTACTACAGGGTACACTGATCTTTAGTAGTAGTGCTTTCTATAGGACCCAATTTGGGATACAGGTGTAATGGGTATGCCAGAGGCAAATGGCCTTGTGGGAATAATCCTTGCCCTAGAATGGTGATTATTACTTATTCTGTTTTATAGCTTAGACATACTTTTTATTATTATTATTGTTACTATTATCCTTTTGTGGTAAAACACATAGAACATAAAACTTACTGTCTTAACCATTTTAACTGTACAATTCAGTGGTATTAAGTGCATTCATTGCTGTGCAACCATCACCAGACATACTTTATTTTAAAGCTTATTGTTTATGCTGCTTATAGAAGTAATACATATTCCTCATAGTAAGTTTAGAAAACAGAAATTTTTAATGATAAAAATAACCTTATTTCCATCTCTTAGACATGTCATTTTTAAAATTTGAGTTATATCCTATGTGGATAGTTATGCATATATTCATAGCCACATACACATACATGTCTAAATACATCCATGCACACACATGGTGTTTTACTTAGATTAATGACAGTGAACGTATAATTTTATCAAGCCTTTTGTCACCAGGCCCCTGGTTTGGGTTAAAACTTGGATGAGGCAACAGGAACACGAGTTCATTTTAGGATACTGCGGTACTTAGCATAACACTTGTAATTGTTTTTGGTCTTAAATGGGAAAGGTCTTTCAAAGGCAGGCACCTTGTCTCTAAGAAAAAAGGTTTTGAGAATAAGTAGCCAGTGTGTTTGTCAAAAAATGATAAAAAAAAATGACAACCACAACCACAAAATCCAGAATACTACACCTCCTTTATGTTTGTGAGGATAGGGAATGTCTTTCTCAAGACAAAACAGACAAGAAACAAGAACTATGACTATTGACTATTTCTCGATGCTAAAAATTTCTCCAGCAGAAAAACAGAGCCTCGGGCTCTGTAATAATAATTGTACTTATGGGAACTGACATTTACTGAGTTTACACTATGTATATCAAACATTTTCCTACACAAAACATGTTTTGGGGCCATTTTGCTACTGACTTCTGCAGTTTGTTGATTTAATTTGTTCATTAAGTTGCTTGAAAACATCACAGTGTTCTAGATCTGGTTTTTCTTTTTTTATTGAAAAAGTATTTTGTAGATTAATGTGCTGGGCTTTTTTTTTTTTTGACCCATAACCTATTAGATGATCCTAAAGTCATCTAGTCTTTATTATTATAAATTTTTCTTATGTAAGATGGTAATATTGAGTTCATTTTTACCTCAGGACTCAAATTACTTTCAATGAGCAATTTAGGACACTATTAGTGTAAAATGAGAATTTAAGTTAGAGCGAGTGGGTAATAACTGATCCCTAGAATCCTTACAAACAGCTATTAACTTTTTAATACAATACTGAAAGCTTTGCCAAGCTAATAAGTCCCTGCATTTATGTACATATTCTTGGGG